>NC_036848.1:54204932-54216218 GCF_002910315.2 Salvelinus sp. IW2-2015
AACTAGCTCCACATCTGAAAGCCAGGCTGTCTTTCTCTTTCTCTGTGCCCCAGTCCTCCAGGCTTTGAGAGTCCCCGGGTGCATGTGAACAATGCCTTGTCTCTTCTGCTGGTCCGGGCCACTTTATCTAGCTCCTTCACAACGCTGCACTGGTCTGTGCTGTTCTGTTGGCAGCTGGAAATAGGAGTGTCAGCTTTTCCACCCCAGACCCTGGCTGGCTGAAGGGCCAGCTTGACATCAGGCTGTGTGGTATGTGACAGCATACTGCCACAATGACAGTCTGAGCCAGCAAATGGATAAACAAGTTGACATTAAGAATTACCTAGTCCGAATATAACATTTTTTTTCAGTGTGCAGACAATCATCTATTTTTGAAATAAAGAATTACCTATCCATTACCTATCCATTACCTATCCATTACCTATCCATTACCTATCCACCTGTGCTCTTCTTGTCCTTTAGTAAAGTTGTATGAAGAAAATAGACGTCTCCTTCGGCCCTGCCTGTGTTGCCTAATCAGTCCGTTTCTGGTTGGGGAGCAGAATACAGCCGCCACGCCCTTCAGCTGGAATGAGTGCAAATGCATTCTATTTTTATAGAGTTGTTGGGATCAGGGCTGTTGTTGGTCTACAGAACACATGAAGAGCGGGAAGTGGGAAAGGGGAAATTAGGATAAAGTGGATCATATTATTACTAAGAAGCCATTTTAGCTTAGTGCAAAACCCCCTACTGTGSCTGAAAGTGAACACCATTCTCAGAGAAAACAACACACTTTTTGTCTTCGGTCTTTTCAAAGACCTCTTTTCAGCTACTGTGTATTTCCTAAGTCTTTGGTGTATTTAGGCAACAATCCCCTTCCTATTCTTTCAGAAGTCTATACTGTGTACATAGAAGTCTTCTTGTCTGAACTTGCCCTCACCCTGAACAGGATATCACTGTAAGGAAATGTCTTAAGAAAACAGTGATTGGATACGAGAGATTAGCAAAATACGCTGAGCTCATTTCCTCAACAGGTCAGTCATTACAACAACCATACAGAGCCAGGTAGGGCTGCATGATATGGGCATTTTTATAGCAAATATTCTGTGGTGGATAAAGTATCCAATTGTCATACTTGAGTCAAGTATCTGTACTGATGGCACAAAAGCCACGATAGTAGAGAGGTAACGCGCGTGCAAGCAATTGCGCCCAATGCCACTTGGGTACACTGCAGCATCCACCAAGAGGCTCTTGCTGCCCCTGAACTCTCGTGTGTTTTCTGCACTGTGCAATGATATGGGCATTGGCCATCTAGCGCTTTTACAGCATACAGAAGTGTGCTGGTTATCAAGTGGCAAAGTATTGACATGTTTTTTTGAATTGTGAGATGAGCTTAAAGTTTAATTTATTGACCATAATTTTCACTTGTCTGACCACTTGCATGATGACGAGTTTCTCACACGACTGGCCTATCTGGGTGATGTTTTTTCCTGCATGAATGATCTGAATCTAGGATTACAGGGACTCTCTGCAACTATATTCAATGTGCGGGACAAAATTGAGGCTATGATTAGGAAGTTGGAGCTCTTCTCTGTCTGCATTGACAAGGACAACACACAGGTCTTTCCATCATTGTATGATTTTTTTATGTGCAAATTAATGTCAAATGTGATATAGCGACGCAACCGAGTGAGTTGGGTGCGCAATTACGCAGGTACTTTCCCGAAACGGATGACACAAACTGGATTTGTTATCCCTTTCATGCCCTGCCTCCAGTCCACTTACCGATATCTGAACAAGAGAGCCTCATCGAAATTCCAACACACGGTTCTGTGAAAATTGAATTTAATCAGAAGCCACTGCCAGATTTCTGGATTGGGCTGCACTTAGAGTATCCTACCCTTGGAAAATTGCGCTGTTACTGATGCCTTTGCAAACACGTTACCTATGTGAGAGTGGATTTCGGCCCTCACTAGCATAAACTAAATACAGTCAGACTGTGTGTGGAAAATGATTTAAGACTGAGACTCTCTCCAATACAACCCAACATTGCAGTTATGTGCATCCTTTCAAGCACACCCTTCTCATTAACCTGTGGTGAGTTATTCACCATTTTCAATGAACAAATAAGGTTTTATATGTAAGATGGCTAAATAAAGAGCAAAATTATTGATTATTATATTATTTTTGTGCCCTGGTCCTATAAGAGCTCTTTGTCACAACCCGGCTTGTGGGAAGTGACAAACTCACACTCATTCTTATGTTTAATAAATGTATTGTGTGTGTGACAGCCTTACAATGAGGGTAAAAAAACACATTTGAGAGTGGCGCTGACCCTGGTGCTAGAGGGGGTACAGTGACGCTGGTGCTAGAGGGGGTACGCAGCTGGAGGTTAAATGTTTGAAGGGGTACGGGACTATAAAAGTTTGGAACACTGGTCTAAATCATTTGATGATGAGGCAGGGTGAAATCCAGAGCTGTACTATATACACTGAGTATAACAATATTAAGAACACCTGCCTAATATTGAGTTGCACTCCTGTTTTACCCTCAGAGCAGTCTCAGTTCCTTGGTGCATGACTCTACAGGGTGTTTAAAGCATTCCACAGGGATGCTGGCCCGTGTTGACTCCAATGCTTCCCACAGTTGTGTCAAGTTGGCTGGATGTCCTTTGGTGGTGGACCATTCTTGATATATTGGGAAACTGTTGAGCGTGAAACCCAGCAGCGTTGCAGTTTTGACACAAACCGGTGCGTCTGGCACAATCTACCATACCCCGTTCAAAGGCACTTAAATACTTAGTCTTGCTCGTTCACCCTCTGAATGGCACACATACACATCCATGTCTCAATTGTCCACCAAATAATAATTCTAGTTGGTGATTTTCAAAATGGGGTGGGGAAAAAAAAGGGAAACTTGTAACTGGTAGTGGGTGGTAGATGCCAGTTTCCCCTCTAACTGGTAGTGGGGTGGTAGATGCCCAGTTTCCCCTCTAACTGGTAGGGGGTGGTAGATGCCCAGTTTCCCCTCTAACTGGTAGTGGGGTGGTAGATGCCAGTTTCCCCTCTAACTGGTAGTGGGGTGGTAGATGCCCAGTTTCCCCTCTAACTGGTAGTGGGGTGGTAGATGCCCAGTTTCCCCTCTAACTGGTAGTGGGGTGGTAGATGCCCAGTTTCCCTCTAACTGGTAGTGGGGTGGTAGATGCCCAGTTTCCCCTCTAACTGGTAGTGGGGTGGTAGATGCCCAGTTCCCCCTCTAACTGGTATGGGGTGGTAGATGCCCAGTTTCCCCTCTAACTGGTAGTGGGGTGGTAGATGCCCAGTTTCCCTCTAACTGGTAGTGGGTGGTAGATGCCCAGTTTCCCCTCTAACTGGTAGTGGGGTGGTAGATGCCCAGTTTCCCTCCTAACTGGTAGTGGGGTGGTAGATGCCCAGTTTCCCCTCTAAACACTCAAGTCCGTCCGTATTTGGCCGTCCCCCCGGGTGTTTGAGCCCTTAAGTAGGGGGTAGCCCCCCACCTGTAGTGGGGTGGTAGATGCCCAGTTTCCCCTCTAACTGGTAGTGGGTGGTAGATGCCCAGTTTCCCTCTAACTGGTAGTGGGGTGGTAGATGCCCAGTTTCCCCTCTAACTGGTAGTGGGGTGGTAGATGCCCAGTTTCCCCTCTAACTGGTAGTGGGGTGGTAGATGCCCAGTTTCCCCTCTAACTGGTAGTGGGGTGGTAGATGCCCAGTTTCCCCTCTAACTGGTAGTGGGTGGTAGATGCCCAGTTTCCCTCTAACTGGTAGTGGGGTGGTAGATGCCCAGTTTCCCCCTCTAACTGGTAGTGGGGGTGTAGATGCCCAGTTTCCCCTCTAACTGGTAGTGGGGTGGTAGATGCCCAGTTTCCTGTCTTTCCGGCCCTTTAGTTGATGTCCACTCGGTTGTGTTTGTGTGTCATACATCTAAAAAGAACTCTCCTGCTCCCCTAACCTTTAGTTGAACAGCTCTCTAACTACCCTGGAACGCTGGACAGTTAATTATGGCTTTTGTTCAGAGCCTCTCAAGGCAAGAATGCCAGGTTGGCACATGTTAGCTCCCACCTCACTCCGAGAGATCTGGCAGTTGCTCCAATTTTAGCCTGGCATCAACCTTTTTTTTGTTTAATTTACAAACGCTCACTAACTCCCACTGGACCAATGAAATGCGGCAGGACCTGTGCTTCTGTAGTACGACAGCTTTCTGGATTGTCTGTGCCATTTACAGTTTAGTCATCCTTGATCTGACACCTCGACGGTAGTCTCCACATTCCCATTAACTCAGTTAGGAAGTTTGTTTTCAACTTCATGCTGTGGCCCAGTCTTTCAGCCTCACTCCACTTTTAGTTCTACTTCCACCTTTTTGTGTTGAATTGACYAACGGTGTAGGTGGACGCTCTACTCCCACTTTCACACTGGACCAATGAGAAGACAGTAATGGGGTCAGGGGATATGATTCTGACTCTGCCCCACTCCGACTCKATGACGTCAGCCTTCTGGAATGGAGGACTGTGTTACTCACTGCAATGASCTGGTGGAACAGTTGGTTATCCTTGAACTTTAACCTCACCACTAATGGCACATTCCTAATAACTAGCTTCAGGAGTTCTTAGTCATTGTCCTCCTATAGGCTGGCTGGCATTAGTGGTGAGGTGGCCGTATGAAGAAACTGAACTGTAATTATACATTTTTGAAAGGTTTTGACTATCTTTAAAAAAAAAAATGTAGTACTCTTAAATAATACCCAAAATGCCTTAAATATAATTGTACATCCTTTTTTATTTTATACACAGCAGAAGAAGCTGATCAAGTTGGAGTRGTGTAGTTGTGGGCATGTTCACACTAGTTGAATATAATCGTGTGGGTGAAGAGCTGTGAAAACAGTGTGTGTGTGTGTGTGCAGAGGTGTGTGTGTGCGTGCAGAGGTGTGTGTATAAGAGTGAAGCGGTGTATAACAGGGGTTAGGTCAGTGATCAGTCAGCCAACAAGCTCCATATGAATCAGACCTTAACTAGCCTCACTCGCAGTCAGTCTCGGAGCTCAAATGTCTGTCGGCCCAGGGAGAGACTAACTGACAGAGACAGACCTGTTTCCTCCCTGGGTTTCACATGATGAACATTATCATTAGGAAAGTCTAGAAGAAGCTGTGTGCTTCAGTGATCTACACTACAGCTGTTGCTGTGTCATTGACATTTCTGTTGATATGAATGAGAAGTCTGGATAGTTTTGTTTTCTCACAGCTTCATGTTGTGAAGGATGTGTCTGAGGTCACACTGGGGGATATGAGTCATGGTAGCTGTGAGTGTGTGAGATCAGATCTTTTACACGTGTGTGTGTGTGTTAGAGGTCGACCGATTTTATGATTTTTCAACGCCGATACCGATTTATTGGAGGACCAAAAAAAGCCGATGCCGGTTTTTATTTATTTGTAATGACATAATTCAACACAGGTTTCTGTGAAAATTGAATTTAATCAGAAGCCACTGCCAGATTTCTGGATTGGGCTGCACTTAGAGGATCCTACCCTTGGAAAAATTGCGCTGTTACTGATGCCCTTTGCAACCACGTACCTATGTGAGAGTGGATTCTCGGCCCTCACTAGCATAAACTAAATCAGTCAGACTGTGTGTGGAAAATGATTTAAGACTGAGACTCTCTCCAATACAACCCAACATTGCAGTTATGTGCATCCTTTCAAGCACACCCTTCTCATTAACCTGTGGTGAGTTATTCACCATTTTCAATGAACAAATAAGGTTTTAATATGTAAGATGGCTAATAAAGAGCAAAATTATTGATTATTATATTATTATTTGTGCCCTGGTCCTATAAGAGCTCTTTGTCACAACCCGGCTTGTGGGAAGTGACAAAATCACACTCATTCTTATGTTTAATAAATGTATTGTGTGTGTGACAGCCTTACAATGAGGGTAAAAAAAACCATTTGAGAGTGCGCTGACCCTGGTGCTAGAGGGGGTACAGCTGACCTGGTGCTAGAGGGGGTACGCAGCTGGAGTTAAATGTTTGAAGGGGTACGGGACTATAAAACGTTTGGGAACCACTGGTCTAAATCATTTGATGATGAGGCAGGGTGAAATCCAGAGCTGTACTATATACACTGAGTAACCAATATTAAGAACACCTGCCTAATATTGAGTTGCACTCCTGCTTTTACCCTCAGAGCAGTCTCAGTTCCTTGGTGCATGGACTCTAACAGGGTGTTTAAAGCATTCCACAGGGATGCTGGCCGTGTTGACTCCAATGCTTCCACAGTTGTGTCAATGTTGGCTGGATGTCCTTTGGGGGTGGACCCATTCTTGATATATGTGGGAAACTGTTGAGCGTGAAACCCAGCAGCGTTGCAAGTTCTTGACACAAACCGGTGCGTCTGGCACAATCTACCATACCCCGTTCAAAGGCACTTAAATACTTAGTCTTGCTCGTTCACTCCTCTGAATGGCAACACATACACAATCCATGTCTCAATTGTTCCACCAAATAATAATTCTCTAGTTGGTGATTTTCAAAAGTGGGGTGGGAAAAACAGGGGAAACTTGTAACTGGTAGTGGGGTGGTAGATGCCCAGTTTCCCCTCTAACTGGTAGTGGGGTGGTAGATGCCCAGTTTCCCCCTCTAACTGGTAGTGGGTGGTAGATGCCGTTTCCCCTCTAACTGGTAGTGGGGTGGTAGATGCCCAGTTTCCCCTCTAACTGGTAGTGGGGTGGTAGATGCCCAGTTTCCCCTCTAACTGGTAGTGGGGTGGTAGATGCCCAGTTTCCCTCTAACTGGTAGTGGGGTGGTAGATGCCCAGTTTCCCCTCTAACTGGTAGTGGGGTGGTAGATGCCCAGTTTCCCCTCTAACTGGTAGTGGGGTGGTAGATGCCCAGTTCCCCCTCTAACTGGTAGTGGGGTGGTAGATGCCCAGTTTCCCCTCTAACTGGTAGTGGGGTGGTAGATGCCCAGTTTCCCCTCTAACTGGTAGTGGGGTGGTAGATTCCCAGTTTCCCCTCTAACTGGTAGTGGGGTGGTAGTTGCCCAGTTTCCCCTCTAACTGGTAGTGGGGTGGTAGATGCCCAGTTCCCCCTCTAACTGGTAGTGGGGTGGTAGATGCCCAGTTTCCCCTCTACTGGTAGTGGGGTGGTAGATGCCAGTTTCCCTCTAACTGGTAGTGGGGTGGTAGATGCCCAGTTTCCCTCTAACTGGTAGTGGGGTGGTAGATGCCCAGTTTCCCCTCTAACTGGTAGTGGGGTGGTAGATGCCCAGTTTCCCCTCTCTAACTGGTAGTGGGGTGGTAAATTGCCCAGTTTCTCCCCTCTAACTGGTAGTGGGGTGGTAGATGCCAGTTTCCCCTCTAACTGGTAGTGGGGTGGTAGATGCCAGTTTCCCCTCTACCTGGTAGTGGGGTGGTAGATTCCAGTTTCTCTAACTGTGTGTCTCGACCAGTTTCCTGTCTCTTCCGGCCTTTAGTTGATGTCCACTATCGGTTGTGTTTGTGTGTCTATACATTAAAAAGAACTCTCCTGCTCCCATCTAACCTTTAGTTGAACACTCTCTAACTACCTGGAAGCTGGAGCAGTTAATTATGGCTTTTGTTCAGAGCCTCTCTAAGGCAAATGCCAGGTTGGCACATGTTAGCTCCCACCTCACTATCCGAGAGAGAGCTGGCAGTTGCTCCAATTTTAGCCTGGCATCAACCTTTTTTTCTGTTTAATTTACAAACGCTCACTAACTCCCACTGGACCAATGAAATGCGGCAGGACCTGTGCTTCTGTAGTACGACAGCTTTCTGGATTGTCTGTGCCATTTAACAGTTTAGTCATCCTTGATCTGACACCTCGACGGTAGTCTCCACATTCCCATTAACTCATTAGGAAGTTTGTTTTCAACTTCATGCTGTGGCCCAGTCTTTCAGCCTCACTCCACTTTTAGTTCTACTTCCACTTTTTGTTGTTGAATTGACAAACGGTGTAGGTGGACGCTCTACTCCCTATTTCAACACTGGACCAAATGAGAAGACAGTAATGGGGTCAGGGATATGATTCTGACTCTCGCCACTCCGATCGCTACATGACTCAGCCTTCTGGTAATTGGTGTTACTGATGTTTACTTGCTATGAGTGGAGAACAGTTGGTTATCCTTGAACTTTAACCTCACCACTAATGGGCACATCTCATAATAACTAGTCCATGAGTCTTAGTCTCATTGTCCTTCTTATAAGGCTGGCTGGCATTAAGTGGTGAGGTGGCCGTATGAAGAAACTGAACTGTAATTATACATTTTTGAAAGGTTTTGACTATTTAATTATATAAATATAAACATGTAGGTATTCTATAATATAATTATAATAGAGAGCCCAACATTGCTATCGGCACTCAAAATGCTTAAAATCTAGCATTTTTAATGTAATGATAGTGCTATAAATGTCTCCTCCCGTCTTCTATCTATACTAATATTGGTGATCGTCGGTCTGTCTTCGTCTGATGTTCTTAGGAGCTAACTCTACCTACTCGAGCAAGAAGCCTGATCAAGCCCGGATTGGGTGAGTGACGTTTGAATGATGACTAACTGCTGGTTAGATAGGGTTACTTTTGTGGATGTGGGATATATGCATTTGTGATTTCATCCCGGTCCTAGTAGGACTTGGTTTTAGGAAGAGTGGGACATAAATGCAGTTTGACATTGTTTGTGGCATTAATGTGGATCAAATTAAAGCTTGTGCATAGAGGGCAAGATACTAGATGGGCTTGTTTTTGATAACATAGCTCTAGAGCTAATGGTTGCAGAATGTCTGATAGCCTGTGGTAGGGTTAGTGAATTATCGAATATATTGAGTCGGCGCATCGGGACAGCCAGTAGATGTAGTGGGTCTATCAATAGAGTACTGGTTGATACGTATAAGATCTACTTAATCTCTTGTAGTTTCATCGGCTTTGCTTTAGGCATCAAAGCGGTTTACAATTGTGATTTATGATAGAGCTGAGTAGGGTGTTTTTTGCTGAAAGATGTTTAGGACATAGTGATGTAAAAAGTAATTGATTAACGGTCTAGGGATTTCTCGAGGTGGCTGGCGGAGCGCTGAGGTGGCTTCGCCATATTTCCATGTGTGGAGAAACTCACCCCAGGCTGACCACCATTAAAGGTTGTACCTGGTCTAGCCTCCACTAAACACCTCTCCACACAGCAACACAACAAAAGCAGTCCAAGGTCCCTCGAGCACACGCCATCAAACATGTCTTCAGGCCCCCAAGCGGAGAGCAACTACTGAACAGAGAACAGACCTGTATATTCCTCTGGTTTTCCAACAGACAAACTGAAAACAATTATCAATTCACGCACGCGACAAAGATCCTAGAAGAAGCTGTCACTCGACATTATCCGTGACTCTCTAACACTACAGTCTGTCAACTGCTAGAGTCCACATGAATGAAGGCCACAAAAAGTATCGAAGACAGAGTCGATTGTTTTGGGTTTTTCACAGCTTCATGTTGTGAAGGATGTGTCTTGAGGCTCACCTGGGAGATATGAGTCATGGTAAGCTGTGAGTGTGTGTGAGATCAGATCTTTTACACGTGTGTGTGTTTTTAGAGGTCGACCGATTTTATGATTTTTCAACGCCGATACCGATTTATTGGAGGACCAAAAAAAGCGATGCCGGTTTTTTATTTATTTGTAATGACATACAACAATACTGAATGACACTATTAATTAAATCACTCAATAAAATCAATTTAGCCTCAAATAAATAATGAAACGTGTTCAATTTGGTTTACATAATGCATAAACAAAGTGTTGGAGAAGAAAGTAGAAGTGCAATATGTGCCATGTAAGAAAGCTAAGTTTAAGTTCCTTGCTCAGAACATATGAAAGCTGGTGGTTCCTTTTAACATAAGTCTTCAATATTCCAGGTAGAGAGTTTTAGGTTGTAGTTATTTATAGGACTTTTCTCTCTCTACCATTTGTATCATTACCTTTGACTATTGGATGTTCTTATAGGACTTAGTATTGCCAGTGTAACAGTATAGCTTCCATCCTCTCCTCGCTCCTCCTGGGCTCGAACCAGGAACCAATGGACAACAGCCACCTCTGAAGCCGGTTACCCATGCAGAGCAAGGGGAAACAACTACTCCAAGTCTCAGAGCGAGTGACGTTTGAACGCTATTTACGTGCACCCGCTCCTAGCTAGCCATTTCACATCGGTTAACACAGCCTAATCTCGGGAGTTGATAGGCTTGAAGTCATAACAACCTCAATGCTTGAAGCATTGCGAAGAGTTGCTGGCAAAACGCACCGAATGTGCATGAGTTGCTGAAGCAGCCTGGTGCCTACCATCGCTCAGTCAGACTGCTCTATCAAATCAGACTTAATTATAAATAATAACACACAGAAATACGAGCCTTAGTTTCCAGATTTTACCATATTAATGACCTATCATCTTGAAAACACACGTTTATTCTTTCAGTGAAATAAGGAACCGTTCCGTATTTTATCTAACGGTGGCAATCCATCAGTCTAAATATTCCTGTTACATTGCACAACCTTCAATGTTATGTCATAATTACGTACAATTCTGGCAAATTAGTTCAAATGATCCAGGCGGCCCAAACTGTTGCATATACCCTGAATATGTGTGCAATGAATGCAAGAGAAGTGACACACAATTTCACCTGGTTAATATGCCTGCTAACCTGGATTTCTTTTAGCTAGATATGCAGGTTTAAAATATATACTTCGTGTATATTGATTTTAAGAAAGGCATGATGTTAATGGTTAGGTAACGTTGGAGCAACGACGTCCTTTTTCGCGAATGCGCACCTCATTTATATCAACGCAGGCACGCTAGATAAACTAGTAATATCATCAACCATGTGTGTAAAAACTAGTGATTATGATTGATGTTTTTATAAGATAAGTTTAATGCTAGCTAGCAACTTACCTTGTTCTTACTGCATCGCGCTAACAGGCAGTCTCCTCGTGAGGCAGGTGGTTAGAGCGTTGGACTAGTTAACCGTAAGGTTGCAAGATTGAATCCCGAGCTGACAAGGTAAAAATCTGTCGTTCTGCCCTGAACAAGGCAGTTAACCCACCGTTCCTAGGCCTCATTGTAAATAAGAATGTGTTCTTTAACTGACTTGCCTGTTAAATAAGGTGTGGTAAAAAAAAAACGACGTAATCGGCTCCAAAAATACCGATTTCCGATTTGTTATGAAAACTTGAAATCAGCCCTAATAATCGCCGACCTCTAGTGTGGTTGCCCTCCTCGTTGGTTGTTGGAGATGGTTTTAATATCCTTAGG
>NC_036848.1:54217711-54220286 GCF_002910315.2 Salvelinus sp. IW2-2015
TAAGAACAATTACAACAATACTGAATGAACACTTAATAATAATACATCAATAAAATCAATTTAGCCTCAATAAAATAATGAAACGTGTTCATTTGGTTTAAATAATGTCATAAACAAAGTGTTGGAGAAGAAAGTAAAAGTGCAATATGTGCCATGTAAGAAAGCTAAGTTTAAGTTCCTTGCTCAGAACATGATGAAAGCTGGTGGTTCCTTTTAACATGAGTCTTCAATATTCCAGGTAAGAAGTTTAGGTTGTAGTTATTAGTTATAGGACTATTTCTCTCTATACCATTTGTATTTCATATACCTTTGACTATTGGATGTTCTTATAGGACTTAGTATTGCCAGTGTAACAGTATAGCTTCCATCCTTTCCATCCATCAAATCCTTCTCCCCTCATCTCCATCGCCCTCCGCATTATCCCCATCTCCCCTCATCTGCTACACCACTCAATCTCTCTCTCGCCATCGCCCCCATCTACCTCCTTCCCTGCTCCAATCCCTCCAGTCTCTCCGATCCTAACGCTTCTCTCCACTCCAATACCCGTCCGCCTCTCCATCGCATCATCTCCATTCCCAATCCTCTCGTCCGCTTCACCCCTCATGCGCCTCATCATCCCTCCGCATCCATCGCCGTGCCTCATGCGTCATCCTCCCGTTGTCCTCGTCCATCTCTCCAATCCATCCCGTGCGTCTCCCCCCGAATCCCTCAAAAATCTCCCGCGCCATCACATCGTACCCCATCTCATCCCCGCATCCCCTCCTATCCGTATTCTCTCTCCTCCTCCCCTGCTGCGATCCCATTTGCATCCCTCAGTGCTCCATCCCAAACATCGATCCCCATCCCCATCATTCATCCTTCGCCTCCATCATCCCATCCATCGCTCTTGCCATATCATCTCCATCTCCATACCCGTTCCATCAATCACAATCTCATCCCTCATCATCTGCACCATCAGTCCGATCTCGAAATCATCCCACCACCATTCCCTTACCCTTCACCATTCTCCTCATCCACATTCTCCCGCATCATCGACCAGTCCAAATGCCGTCCCCCAATCTCTCCATCTCCATATTCCTCATAACCCCCCATCCCCCAAAATATTCCCATCCAATCATCTCCATGCTCAGCCCATCCCATCTCCCATCCATCTCCCCTTCGGCATTCGCTTCTATCGCTCAGCTCCCCTCTTCAAAATTCCATCCATCCATCCTTCTCCCCCTCTAGCCATCCGAGTCCCTTCATCCCCCCGGGAGCCGTTCTGCGCCCCCTACGTGCATCCGTCTCCCTCCCACTCCTTCCCATCCATCCCATCTCCCATCCTCGATTCCAGTCCTTCCAATCCCCCGCGTCCATCCGCATCCCCCACACAATCAGAAATATCACTCTAAGCTTCATCCATATCGCAAAGTCCTCCCGCTCTCTATCGCCTCCAATCCCTTCCATCCCCATCCCATCCTCTCTCATCCCCGGTCATCGCGAGCATGAATCATCCGTCTCCGACTTCCCCATGCTCCCCTCTCCATCTCCGATCACCTCCCATGATTCAGCCCCTCGATCTTCATCCCTCCGTGTTGAGGCAATGGTTTATATCATCCTTTAAAGGTTAAATAAAACTATTTAAAATTATTAACAATATGTAGCAATACGTGTACGTTATTAAAGAATAAACACATTTACATATTTCATGTGCCGGTTTCTCAGACCCAAATGCTCAATGGAGAATCTCCATTAGCTAATATAAAAGTGATGACTTAATCTGAGTAGGATACGTTTGTGTCCAGGAACCTGGCTCTACAGTGTGTTTGTGTGAGTTAATATGCCCTTCCTGTTCTCCTGTTGTGTTCTAGGTGGGGAAAGACACTGTCCAGACCACAGAAGACCACATAATGAAGAGAGACATGCCTCCAGCTTTCATCAAGTATGTAGATGAAAGATATCTGTCTTCTCCTTAACTCTCAGCCCACAAACTTTATTACCTTAACAGTCTAACAGTGTTATCCAATTTAGACATGTACAGTGCAACGATGTCTGAACCTCGTGTTGTGTACTCTTTCTCTCCCTCTAGTGTCTCGCTCTCTCTCTCTCTAGTCAATTCAACTTCAATTCAAGGGCTTTATTGGCATGGGAAACATATGTTACTATTGCCAAAGCAAGGGAAGTAGTTATAATATACAAAAGTGAAATAAACAATAAAAATTAACAGTAAACATTACACTCACAGAAGTTCCAAAAGAATAAAGACATTTCAAATGTCATATGTGCAAATGGTTAAAGTACAAAAGGGAAAATAAATAAATATGGGTTGTATTTACAATGGTGTTTGTTCTTCACTAGTTTACCTTTTCTTGTGACAGGTCACACATCTTGCTGTTGTGATGTTTCACCCAATAGATAGGGAGTTTACAAGAATTGGGTTTGTTTTGAATTTTGTGATCCTGTGGTAAACTAGGGATATGTGCTCTAATTATGGTCCATACTTGGCAGGGTTAGGGAAGTGCAGCTCAGTTTCCACCTCATTTTGTAGAGTGTGCACATACCTGTCTTCTCTTCAGAGCGTCTGCCTACATCGGCC
>NC_036848.1:54224062-54227676 GCF_002910315.2 Salvelinus sp. IW2-2015
CTCGTTGTTGTTGTTGAGGAGAGATTGCCATGCGTGAAGTTCTGCAATTTGGTGGTTTTAATTTCCCATTTTTGTGAATTTCTTGGTTGGTACGGACCCCGACCTTCATTATAAAAAAAGGGGCCAAATGTGTGTCTATAAACTTGGATTCTTTTGTCAAGTAGGTTTTGCCAGATCCAATTGGTATGGATGTTCCCTTCTGGATGGCATAGAGGCCCCTTCTTTGCCTGTTCTCTACAATCATTTCAACACGCTTTTAGACGTTTACCTGTGGCACTATGTTTTAGGCTGAGGTATGTAATGTTTTTTGGTTGCCTCTGGGAATCGGTTGTCTTAGGGATGGGGAATTTGTAATTTTAGTGGTCCTGCAACGGGGACCTTTTTTGGAACACTTATTTTGTTGTCTTACGCGCCTATACTGTTCAGGGCCCAAGGTCTGACAGGAATCGTAAGAAGCTCTTAGGTGTCTTGTGGCTAGGGACCTTCCTGGGGTTGGTTGGGACAAAGGAACATTCCAAGTAGGACATTTGACTTAGATTTCTAGGTTAGGTGAGGCCGGGGTGGCGCGAGGGGACTGTTGAGTGGCCCTAAGTTTCAATTTTCCATTTTTATTATATTATAAATATATATATAAAATAATGTTGAAATAAGAGGGGGGCTTTTAAAGTTGGCATTCCCTGTCTCAAAAACGCCCACGGGGCCTCGTGGGGAAAATCTTTTTTTTTTTGGCCCAATTTTTAAACCCGCACCAACTTGGTTGTTACCATGATTTTATTAATGGTGCGTATGTTTTACCCCAACACCACTTTCCATCCAATTTGTATAGCAGACCCCTCATGCACAAAAATTGAGTGGGAAGGGTTGTTTAAAATTCAAAACAAAAGGGCATGAGGTAGGGACGTTTTGCCTTTTTTTTGTTTGTTTAGTCCATTAGGGTGGAGGCAGGGTGAATTAACATGGTCTTTCGTAAAAGGTAATTTTGTAAAAAAAGCTAAATTTACATTTGGCTCCAAGTAACATTGATTTTTCGCTGAAGGAAAATTGTGAGACGGGAAGTTCTGCTTGTTAGGGAAAATCCTTAGCATTTATCATAAGGTTTGGCTGTTGAACTTCATATCCCACGGTAGTTATTGGGGTCAAATTTGTCTCCACTTTTGTGGATTGGGGTGATCAGTCCTTGGTTCCAAATATTGGGGAAGATGCCAGAGCTGAGGATGATGTTTAAGTATAGCCAATTGCAATTTGTTTTCTGTTTATTTTATCATTTCATTAAGGATACCATCAACACCACAGGCCTTTTTGGGTTGGAGGGTTTTGTATTTTGTTCTGTAGTTCATTAGATGTAATTGGAGAATCCAGTGGGTTCTGGTAGTCTTTAATAGTTGATTCTAAGATTTGTATTTGATCATGTGTATGTTTTTGCGGTTTGTTCTTTGTTATAGGGCCAAAAAGATTGGAGAAGTGGTTTATCCATACATCTCTGTTTTGGATCGATAACTCTTCGTGTTGTCTGTTTCAGAGTTTTCCAATTTTCCCAGAAGTGGTTAGATTCTATGGATTCTTCAATTACATTGAGCTGATTTCTGATGTGCTGTCCCTTCTTTTTCTGTAGTGTGTTTCTATATTGTTTTAGTGATTCACCATAGTGAAGGTTTAGGCTCAGCTTTTCTGGGTCTTTGTTTTTGGTTGGATAGGTTTCTCCAGTTTTTTTCTTAGATTTTTGCATTCATTATCAAACCATTTGTCATTGTTGTTTAATTTTCTTGGCTTGTAATGTTTATATTTGATAAGGATGCTGAGGTCAAATATACTGTTAAGGTTTTCTACTGCCAAGTTTACACCTTCACTATTACAGTGAAACATTTTATCCCGGAAATTGTCTAGAAGGGATAGAATTTGTTGTAGCCTAATAGTTTTTTGGTAGATTTCCACACTACTTTCCTTCCATCTATAGCATTTCTTAATATTATTCAGTTCCTTCAGCTTTGATGCCTCATGGTTGAGTATTGCTCTGTTCAAGTAGACTGTGATTTTGCTGTGATCTGATAGGGGTGTCAGTGGACTGACTGTGAACGCTCTGAGAGACTCTGGGTTGAGGTCAGTGATAAAGTAGTCTACAGTACTACTGTCAAGATGAGTTACAAGTGTACCTACTGCAGGAGTRCCCTCAAAGCCTACCATTGACRATGTACTGTACATACCCAGCGTGCGACAGAGCTGCAGCTGCAGGAGTTGTGACCCGTTTTTGTTGGTTATGTTGTCATAGTTGTACCTAGGGGGGCATATGGGGGAGGGAATGCCTCTATGACCTACGCCTGCCAATGGCTTTACATCCATGACCTTGTTGGGTGTCGCGTGACCCCCCCCCCCCCGACTGCATTACTGGGTTCTACTGAGCGGAGATGACAAGGTGTTGTGTGTATCAGCTAGAATGGATGGCAGAGTCTCAGCCAGGCGGCTGGGTGGAGATTATTCATAGCTCCAGTGGAGTAGGAAGAGAAAATAAAATGTCCCTCTTCATTCATTCATTCATTCATTCATTCATTCATTCAGGAGGTGACTTATTGTAACACTACTGTTAGTGATGAGAACATGTGATATAGATTGAATCCATATGTCCAAAGAAAATGACTGGAAATACAATTTAAATACTTCTCTCTTGGGGTTGAGGTTAACCAAGAGCAGCTGTCTACGAAGAAGACCAAATAGAAGCCTACCACTGTTCCTTCCTGCTTCCTCCTCTAGTGAGGAGTCCTCCCTGGACAAATAGAAACCTACCACTGTTCTTCCTGCTTCTCCTCTAGTGAGGAGTCCCTCCTGGACAAATAGAAACCTACCACTGTTCCTTCCTGCTTCCTCCTCTAGTGAGGAGTCCCTCCCTGGACAAATAGAAACCTACCACTGTTCTTCCTGCTTCCTCCTTTAGTGAGGAGTCCCTCCCTGGACAAATAGAAGCCTACCACTGTTCTTCCTGCTTCCTCCTTAGTGAGGAGTCCCTCCCTGGACAAATAGAAACCTACCACTGTTCTTCCTGCTTCCTCCTCTAGTGAGGAGTCCCTCCCTGGACAAATAGAAACCTACCACTGTTCTTCCTGCTTCCTCCTCTAGTGAGGAGTCCCTCCCTGGACAAATAGAAGCCTACCACTGTTCTTCCTGCTTCCTCCTCTAGTGAGGAGTCCCTCCCTGGACAAATAGAAGCCTACACTGTTCTTCCTGCTTCCTCCTTTAGTGAGGAGTCCCTCCCTGGACAAATAGAAACCTACCACTGTTCCTTCCTGCTTCCTCCTTTAGTGAGGAGTCCTCCCTGGACAAATAGAAGCCTACCACTGTCCTTCCTGCTTCCTCCTCTAGTGAGGAGTCCCTCCCTGGACAAATAGAAACCTACCACTGTTCTTCCTGCTTCCCCTCTAGTGGGGAGTCCCTCCCTGGACAAATGAAGCCTACCACTGTCCTTCCTGCTTCCTCCTCTAGTGAGGAGTCCCTCCCTGGACAAATAGATACCCTAGAGTTCCTGCTTCCTCCTTTAGTGAGGAGTCCCTCCCTGGACAAATAGAAGCCTACCACTGTCCTTCCTGCTTCCTCCTCTAGTGAGGAGTCCCTCCCTGGACAAATAG
>NC_036848.1:54232781-54246735 GCF_002910315.2 Salvelinus sp. IW2-2015
AGGTCACGGAGGCGACCTGAACGCATTTGGCGCCTGGAAGTCACGTTGTCTTCATCCATCAGATACACATGCTGGAATGTGTCTTCTTTAACTATATATATAATAGTGTGTGTGTGTGTGTGTGTGCTTCACTATAATTAGCGTGTGCATAGGTCCTGGACTGGTCCTGTAATATATCATGACTGTAGTCTGGTGTACTGCACGCTGCTAAAGGACACTGCTGGCTGCACTAACATGTATATAATATTATACATGACATTATACATGACATTATACATGACATTATACATGACATTATACATGACATTATACATGACATTATACATGACATTATACATGACATAATACATGACATTCAGCAGATGCTTTTATTCAAAGTGACTTACAGTTGAGTGCATATATTATGTGACCCCAGTGGGAATTGAACACACAACGCTGGCGTTGCTAACAGCACTACACACCTGTTTAATATGCACATACATTACCAGTTACCAGAGGCTTCAAGAGACCAGCGACCGTTCTGCCTTAGCCATCGTGGAAAGTCAAACTGAGCTTGTCTGGCCCTGCCTGCACACCCAGAGCCTCGTCTTCCAGCACCGTGGACAAAAACTGATTCTACCAGTTCCCTCTTTTAAACCGAGAAGAGTGTTTGTCCCGCAGGCTTTAGTAGGAAGTCAGGATTCTGTGGGAATTGGAACGTGTGTCGTATCATTTGGCTTGTTGCCTGTTTCTGTGTAACGTACTGGAGGTTTTATTTTATTTACACACATACATACACAGCACACATGCCTTACACAGCACACATGCCCTACACAGCACACACGCCCTACACAGCACACACGCTACAACAGCACACACGCCCTACAACAGCACACACGCCCTACACAGCACACAGCTGCACACGCCCTACACAGCACACACGCCCTACACAGGCACACACACCCTACACAGCACACAACGCCCTACACAGCAGACACGCCGCTACACAGCAGACTACGCCCTACACAGCATGTATTAGGATTGAACTATGATATCGAGCCTGCCTGTGTTTCGCTGACTAGTAGGTTTCTTAAATTCACAATCTTCAGGTTTCTATCTTCTCTTCAGTAGAAGTACACCACTGAGGCCATTTTCATCAAACCTGCTCAGAGATGTTATAGAATATAGTGAGAGATGATCAGGAATGTTGTAATATAATATAGTGAGAGATACACAGATGATACACAACACAAAAACATCCTTGGCGTTCTGATTAGCATCGAACAGCCCCTGTGATATGCCACTTTTCAGGGAAGTTAGAAACCAATATAACACAGGAGTTAGAAAAGCCAAGGCTAGCTTTTTCAAGCAGAAATTTGCTTCCTGCAACACAAACTCAAAAAGGTTCTGGGACACTAAGTCCATGGAGAATAAGAGCACCTCCTCCCAGCTCCAACTGCACTGAGGATAGGAAACACTGTCACCATCGATAAATCCACTGATAATTGAGATTTCAAAAGCATTTTTCTACGGCTGGCCATGCTTTCCACCTTGGCAACCCTATTACTAGCCTGTTCAATCTCTCTTTTGTGTCATCTGAGATTCCCAAAGATTGGAAAGCAGCTGCGGTCATCCCCTCTTCAAAGGGGGGGACACTCTTGACCCAAACTGCTACAGACCTATATCATCCTACCCTGCCTTTCTAAGGTCTTCGAAAGCCAAGTTAACAAACAGATTACGACCATTTCGAATCCACCGCACCTTCTCCGCTATGCAATCTGGTTTCAGAGCTGGTCATGGGGCACCTCAGCCACGCTCAAGGTCCTAAATGATAACCGCCATCGATAAGAAACAATGCTGCGCAGCCGTATTCATTGACCTGGCCAAGGCTTTCGACTCTGTCAATCACCAATCCTCATCGGCAGACTCGATAGCCTTGGTTTCTCAAATGATTGCCTCCTCTGGTTCACAACTACTTCTCTGAGTTCAGTTGTCAAATCGGACGGCCTGTTGTCCGGCCTCTGGCAGTCTCTATGGGGGTGCCACAGGGTTAAATTCTTGGGCCGACTCTCTTCTCTGTATTTTTCAATGATGTCGCTCTTGCTGCTGGTGAGTCTCTGATCCACCTCTACGCAGACGACACCATTCTGTATACTTCTGGCCCTTTGGACACTAAACACCCTCCAGACGAGCTTCAATGCCATACAACTCTCCTTCCGTGGCCTCCAATTGCTATTAAATACAAGTAAAACTAAATGCATGCTCTTCAACCGATCGCTGCCTGCACCTGCCCTCGTCCAGCATCACTACTCTGGACGGGTCTGACTATAGTGGACAACTACAAATACCTAGGTGTCTGGTTAGACTGTAAACTCTCCTTCTAGACTCACATCAAACATCTCCAATCCAAAGTTAAATCTAGAATCGGCTTCCTATTTCGCAAGAAGCATCCTTCACTCATGCTGCCAAACACCCTCGTAAAACTGACCATCCTACCGATCCTCGACTTCGGCGATGTCATTTACAAAATAGCCTCCAATACCCTACTCAATAAATTGGATGCATTCTATCACAGTGCCATCCGTTTTGTCACCAAAGCCCATATACTACCCACCACTGCGACCTGTACGCTCTCGTTGGCTGCCCTCGCTTCAAACTCGTCGCCAACCACAGGCTCCCGGTCATCTACAAGACCCTGCTAGTTAAAGTCACCCTTATCTCAGCTCGCTGGTCACCATAGCAGCACCCACCTAGCACGCGCTCCAGCAGGTATATCTCTCTGGTCACCCCAAAGCCAATTCTCCTTTGGCCGCCTCTCCTTCCAGTTCTCTGCTGCCAATGACTGGAACGAACTACAAAAATCTCTGAAACTGGAAACACTTACTGTATCTCCCTCACTAGCTTTAAGCACCAGCTGTCAGAGCAGCTCATAGATTACTGCACCTGTACATAACCCATCTGTAAATAACCTCTTCCATACTGTATTTATTTATTTAGCTCATTTGCACCCCATTATTTCTACTTTGCCATTCTTCCACTGCAAATTACCATTCCAGTGTTTTACTTGCTATATTGTATTTACTTCGCCACCATGGCCTTTTTTTGCCTTTACCTCCCTTATTTCACCTCATTTGCTCACATTGTATATAGACTTATTTTTCTACTGCATTATTGACTGAATGTTTGTTTTACTCCATGTGTAACTCTGTGTTGTTTGTATGTGTCGAACTGCTTTGCTTTATCTTGGCCAGGTCGCAATTGTAAAACGAGAACTTGTTCTCAACATGCCTACCTGGTTAAATAAAGGTGACATAAATAAAATGTGCAGGGTGTTGTATTATAGATATAGTGAGAGATATTCAGAGATGTTGTAGATTATGTGAGAGATGATCAGAATCTTGTAGATATAGGGAGAGATGATCAGGGATGTTGTTGTATTATAGATATAGTGAGAGATGATCAGGGATGTTGTTGTATTATAGATATAGTGAGAGATGATCAGGGATGTGAGAGATTATCAGATCTTGTAGATATAGTGAGAGAATAATAAAAGCTCTTTATTGGCCATGGGCTTCATCTGCTTCCTTGCAGTATGTGATGGCAGGAAGTATAGTGATTTACAACGGGAGAAAGTCCACTTTTGCTGTCTGTTTCAAACATGAAATAAAGGGATGTTTTCTTTTGTGTTAGGTGGGCAGTAGTTTTCCATCTCGACACACTGCATATGTACAATATAGCCACTTTATACCATGATCACGTTCAACAACAGGAAATGAGCTGATACCAGGCTTGATGCCCCAACTGGCTCTAAGAGACCTGATCATTAGCATCAGTTAGCTAACGCCTTTTTCATTTTTTACATTTTATTTAACCTTTATTTAATTAGGCAAGTCAGTTAAGAACAAATTCTTATTTACGATGACGGCCTTCACCGGCAAACCCCGGACCCTGGGCCGATTGTGCGCCGCTCTATGGGAACTCCCAATCACTGGCGGTTGTAATACAGCCTTAATGAGCCATGTAACGGTATTGTTTTCCATTGTTCCCTTTCCCTCTCTCAGGGTGGAGACTGCATGCACCAAGCTGGTGCAGGCTGGCGTCCATGTTGAAAGCAGACCCTTACTCCGTCCTGCTCGAGATTACCTCATCGACGGCTCCCGTGGGATCCCTCTTGGCACCTCTGACCTTGCTGCTCACCTTCGACGAGGCTGAGGTACCGGAGAGTACAGTAGTGTACAGTGGCGTACCGTACAGTAGCGTACCGTACAGTAGCGTACCGTACAGTAGCGTGGAGAGAACAGTAGTGGGTACAGTAGACTGGAGGTACAGAGCTGGAGATAGAGGAGACTGGAGAGTACAGGAGAGCTGGAGAGTACAGGAGACTGGAGAGTACAGGAGATGGAGAGTACAGGAGACTGGGAAGTACAGGAGCTGGAGAGTACAGGAGATGGAGAGTACAGGAGACTGGAGAGTACAGGAGACTGAGAGTACAGGAGACTGGAGAGTACAGGAGACTGGAGAGTACAGGAGACTTGGAGGAGTACAGGAGACTGGAGAGTAACAGGAGATGGAGAGTACAGGAGACTGGAGAGTGCAGGAGACTGAGAGTGAGGAGACTGGAGAGTGCAGGAGACTGGAGAGTGCAGGAGACTGGAGAGTACAGGAGACTGGAGAGTACAGGAGACTGGAGAGTACAGGAGACTGGAGAGTAGCGGACGGTAAGGAGACTGGAGAGTAAGGAGACTGGAAGAGTACAGGAGACTGGAGAGTACAGGAGACTGGAGAGTACAGGAGACTGGAGAGTACAAGGAGACTGGAGAGTACAGGAGACTGGAGAGTACAGGAGACTGGAGAGTACAGGAGACTGGAGAGTACAGGAGACTGGAGAGTAGAGCACAGCAACATAGTTTCTGGAAGGAGTTTCATCTCACCCTTCAACTGAACGCTTTTAACGACATTAGTTACACACAGGCATAACCCTCCTCCCTCAAAACAAATGTGGTTACAACACCGCACATCTCCGCAGGCTAGAGGTAGTTCCTTAAACCAGGCAGCTGTACCATCACCCCCCCATCCATCAGCCTCCATACATCACCCTGGGCTCAGGGACAGTAAAACGGTACAGCGTTTAGAGACAGGCGGCCGGGCTCAGGGCAGTAAAACGGTACACGGTTTAGAGACAGGCGGCCGGGCTCAGGGACAGTAAAACGGTACACGGTTTAGAGACAGGCGGCCGGGCTCAGGGACAGTAAAACGGTACACGGTTTAGAGACAGCGGCCGGGCTCAGGGACAGTAAAACGGCACACGGTTTAGAGACAGGCGGCCGGGCTCAGGGACAGTAAAACGGCACACGGTTTAGAGACAGGCGGCCGGGCTCAGGACAGTAAAACGCACACGGTTTAGAGACAGGCGGCGGGCTCAGGGACAGTAAACGGACACGGTTTAGAGACAGGCGGCCGGGCTCAGGGACAGTAAAACGGTACACGGTTTAGAGACAGCGGCCGGGCTCAGGGACAGTAAAAGCGGTAAACGGTTTAGAGACAGGCGGCGGGCTCAGGGACAGTAAAACGGCACACGGTTTAGAGACAGGCGGCCGGGCTCAGGGACAGTAAAACGGCACACGGTTTAGAGACAGGCGGCCCGGGCTCAGGGACAGTAAACGGCACAAACACGGTTTAGAGACAGGCGGCCGGGCTCAGGGACAGTAAAACAGCACACGGTACAACCAGGGAAATTGTTTATACGGCACCACTGGGATTGGGAGAGGAGCACAGTAACAACACACACGTACACACGTACACAACACATGCAGCTGGTCAGGAGCTGACAGAGCAGCACTGTCAGTGGCACAGCATTATTATCAGGCCTCATTAACTAGACAAGCTACAGTACCGATGGTGGAGGTTATTCATCCTCTTATTTGTCTCCTCCAGTTGAGCTCAGATGACCTCTTTTTACAAGCCTTGTTATTTCCTTATGGTGTTTATGTAATAACACATTAGCATAATCACTACAAAATAATCACCTTCAGCGGTAATTCAGACCTCAAACTGAAAATGTTTTTAGACTGAACAATACATGTAACATGGATTAGGGTATAATMYATGTATTTCAACTGACTGAMTCCCTTTATARGAAKTGTAACTCGGTAAAATCATTGAAATCGTTGCMTGTTGAATGTTRATATTTTTGTTCGGTATAGATTGAGGCAAAAGGTATCGCAACAAAACGCTGAAAGATACAGATATCACTAAGAAGCTAGATCAATATAGATTATCGATCCTGTTTCGTGTTCTTTTGATCAATTGCAGGTTCGTAAAATCATCCGTGTGTGTAAAGGTATCCTGGAGTACCTGACCGTGGCAGAGGTGGTGGAATCCATGGAGGATCTGATCACGTACACAAAGAACCTGGGACCTGGTCAGACCCTTTAAACTTCATTTAACACCTCAGTCTTTTAGCAGACACTCTTATCTAGAGCCACTTCCATTAGTGCATTCATCATAAGGTAGACAGGTGAGACGACCACATATATCACAGTCATAACCACGTAGTTACCTTGGCTACTGAGATGACTTGAATAATACAATGCATATAAACTGMGTGGTTCCAGCCCTGAATGCTGATTGGCTGACAGRCGTGGTATATCAGATRGTATACCACAGGAATGACAAAACATTTATTTTTACTGCTCTAATTACGTTGGTAACCAGTTTATAAACAGCAATAAGGCACCTCTGGGGTTTTGTGGTATATGGCCAATATACCACGGTTAAGGGCTGTATCCATGCACTCTGCGATGCGTCGTGCCTAAGAACAGCCCTTAGCCGTGGTATATTGTCCATATACCACACCCCCTCATGCCTTACTGCTTAAATAACCAATAATATTTTACATTTACCTGACACTTTTATCCGAAGCGATTACAATGAATGCATGCATGTTTCTAATGGTAGCCCCGGTGCCAAATGCTGTGTTGACGTCACGATTTGATGAAATATTMAATGTTCTCTTCATGGATGGCCTGTCGTCAGGAAGTGGAAATGACTTGAGAGAAAGGTCTTCCGTAACTGGTCCTTTGTGTGGTTGTTCCTGTCCAGGGATGACGAAGATGGCCAAGATGATTGACGAGAGGCAGCAGGAGCTGACCCATCAAGAACACCGCGTGATGCTKGTCAAGTCTATGAACACGGTCAAAGAGTTGCTACCTGTTCTAATCTCAGGTGACTACTTCCTTCTCCTCTACCGCTTCTGTTCTCTTCTCTCTAAGGATCATTCTTATTTATATTATTTCTGACTGTAGAGGGGTAGATGGACAGGAAAGGTTGAGATGGGACTAGAACCCCCGGTGTCAGTCCAGAGTCAGCACCTTTGTCAGATTCTGACACAGGACCGTTTCTCTAACAGAATAATACTGGATCTTCACAGTTATCTATACATCTAACAAGTCTGTAAAAAACAAATCCCTTTTTTACTGGTGATCACTGTTGTTCTTACTACAGGTATCAAGATCTTTGTGACCACCAAGACATCTGGCAGCCAAGGAGTAGAGGAGTCTCTGAAGAACAGGAACTTCACCTTCGAGAAGATGAGCGCTGAGATCAACGAGATCATCAGGGTGCTGCAGCTCACTTCCTGGGACGAAGACGCCTGGGCCAATAAGGTACGGAGCTAGCTAGAACCCCCCCCGGGGTTGTCTTTGGCCGGTGTAGGGAGAGGCTTCCCCTAGATGCCGATCTTGGGTCCGTTTTGTAACATTAACGGTTAATGTTAGGATTTGGGGGGGAAGATGCTGATCTTGGATCTGTACCTGGAGCAGCTTGTCTTTGCCCCTTTCTCTCACGCTCACACACCTCGACCCTCGAGAGCTGCTCGTCACAGACAAGGAGGAGGGTAAATGTTTTGACCAATCACTGCTCATTAGACCACTACTTCTACAGCTAAAGAAAGCTGTTTTTTTGGGGGTTTCTGGATCTGTATTGCGAGTCACAGCCCAACACCCACGTGCGCTCACATACACATAAACACTCCCAGAATGCTGCGGGAGAAGAGCGCACAACAGCCTGTCCCCTGTCACCCAACTCTCGCTCTGTCCCCTGTCACCCACTCTCCTCTGTCCCCTGTCACCCCATCTCCTCTGTCCTGTCCCACCGTTCACTCTCTCTGTCCCCACTCTCCTCTGTCCCCCCCACTCTCCTCTGTCCCCCCCACTCTCCTCTGTCACCCCTCTCTCTGTCACCCCACTGTCCCCATCACCCACTCTCCCTCTGTGATGTACTTCTTCTTTACTAGGCTTCTTACTTCTGTTTCCTCTTATTTTTCCGTTGGTATGTCTGGTTAAACATTTCTACATGCTTTGTTCTTCTTTCTTTTGCCCCCCCCCCCCCTCCCTGTAGAAGGTAAGCCTACATCTTTCGACCCTACCTACCTTGCTGTGTGGTTGTGCATTCAGAGCAGCATGTCTGGTAGCTCTCTGTCTGTGTGTTGATGATGATGATGATGGTCTTGTTCCATGTGTGTTTTTGTGTTAGTAGATCACTGCTGTAGTAACTCTAGAAATGCTACTATATTGGATGCGCTAGGTGAGTGATATATTAACATAATGGAATTACAATATTTGGGGAAAATGTGCAGCAAGTTCTGAAATGTATTTATTTTACTTTAACAAATGTTTTTCTTTTAATATTTAGTTTCTTTTCAAGTTTGACATAACATCCTTAAACAGCTGATCTGAGTGGTGGTCACTTGTACTATAGATGTTGGTAATAGGATGTTCTTCTCCTGTGCTATAGATGTTGGGTAATAGGATTTCTTCTCCTGTATTGTAGATGTTCGTAATTGGATGTTCTTCTCCTGTGCTATAGATGCGTAATAGGATGTTCTTCCTGTATTGTAGATGTTGGTAATAGGATGTTCTTCTCCTGTTTGTAGATGTTCGTAATTGGATGTTCTTCTCCTGTATTATAGATGTTGGTAATAGGATGTTCTTCTCCTGTATTATAGATGTTGGTAATAGGATGTTCTTCTCCTGTATTATAGATGTTGGTAATAGGATGTTCTTCTCCTGTGCTATAGATGTTGGTAATAGGATGTTCTTCTCCTGTATTGTAGATGTTGGTAATAGGATGTTCTTCTCCTGTATGTAAGATGTTGGTAATAGGATGTTCTTCTCCTGTATTGTAGATGTCGGTAATAGGATGTTCTTCTCCTGTATTGTAGATGTCGGTAATAGGATGTTCTTCTCCTGTATTGTAGATGTCGGTAATAGGATGTTCTTCTCCGTATTATAGATGCCGGTAATAGGATGTTCTTCTCCTGTATTAAGATGCGGTAATAGGATGTTCTTCTCCTGTATAATAGATGCCGGTAATAGGATGTTCTTCTCCTGTACTATAGATGTTGGGTAATAGGATGTTCTCTCCCTGTATTGTAGATGCCGGTAATAGGATGTTCTTCTCCTGTATTTGTAGATGCCGGTAATAGGATGTTCTTCTCCTGTATTGTAGATGCCGGTAATAGGATGTTCTTCTCCTGTATTGTAGATGCCGGTAATAGGATGTTCTCTCCTGTAGTATAGATGTTGGTAATAGGATGTTCTTCTCCTGTATTATAGATGTTGGTAATAGGAGTTCTTCTCCTGTATTATAGATGCGGAATAGGATGTTTCTTCTCCTGTATTATAGATGCGGTAATAGGATGTTCTTCTCCTGTATTGTAGATGTTGGTAATAGGATGTTCTTCCCTGTGCTGTAGATTTGGTAATAGGATGTTCTTCCCTGTGTATAGATGCCGGTAATAGGATGTTCTTCTCCTGTGCTATAGTGCCGGAATAGGATGTTCTTCTCCTGTGCTTATAGATGTTGGTAATAGGATGTTCTTCTCCTGTATTGTAGATGTTGGTAATAGGATGTTCTTCCCTGTTGCTGTAGATGTTGGTAATAGGATGTTCTTCTCCTGTGTATAGATGCCGGTAATAGGATGTTCTTCTCCTGTGCTATAGATGTTGGTAATAGGATGTTCTTCTCCCTGTATTGTAGATGTTGGTAATAGGATGTTCTTCTCCTGTATTGTAGATGTTGGTAATAGGATGTTCTTCCCTGTGCTGTAGATGTTGGTAATAGGATGTTCTTCTCCTGTATTGTAGATGTTGGTAATAGGATGTTCTTCTCCTGTATTGTAGATGTTGGTAATAGGATGTTCTTCCCCTGTGCTGTAGATGTTGGTAATAGGATGTTCTTCTCCTGTGCTATAGATGCGTAATAGGATGTTCTTCTCCTGTGCTATAGATGCCGGTAATAGGATGTTTCTTCTCCTGTGCTATAGATGTTGGTAATAGGATGTTCTTCTCCTGTATTGTAGATGTTGGTAATAGGATGTTCTTCCCCTGTGCTGTAGATGTTGGTAATAGGAGTGTTCTTCCCTGTGCTGTAGATGTTGGTAATAGGATGTTCTTCCCCTGTGCTATAGATGCCGTAATAGGATGTTCTTCCCCTGTGCTATAGATGCCGGTAATAGGATGTTCTTCCCCTGTGCTATAGATGCCGGTAATAGGATGTTCTTCCCTGTGCTATAGATGCCGGTAATAGATGTTCTTCCCTGTGCTATAGATGCGTAATAGGATGTTTTCTTGCCCCTGTGCTATAGATGCGTAATAGGATGTTCTTCTCCTGTGCTATAGATGCCGGTAATAGGATGTTTCTTCTCCTGTGCTATAGATGCCGGTAATAGGATGTTCTTCTCCTGTGCTATAGATGCGGTAATAGGATGTTCTTCTCCTGTGCTATAGATGCCGGTAATAGGATGTTCTTCTCCTGTGCTATAGATGCGGTAAATAGGATGTTCTTCTCCTGTACTATAGATGCCGGTAATGAGGATGTTCTTCTCCTGTGCTATAGATGCCGGTAATAGGATGTTCTTCTCCTGTGCTATAGATGCCGGTAATAGGATGTTCTTTAGGTGTTCTATTGATCCAGAGTACTGCTGAGTCATGTGCTATTGATTTATCTCTCTTCTCTGTCATATTGCTTTCCAGTAAGATCAGGTGGCCAGTTTCCAGAATACAGGTTAAGCCTATTCCTGTWCTTAAAAGTACTTTCAAAGGATGTTCTCCATTGAGCATGCTTCTTTTCTTAGTCCAGGCTTATTCTGGGCTTATCCAGTGTCCGGGAAACTGGTCCCAGAGGCAGTGGGAATGAATCATGAACTCTACAGTAGTAGAGCAGTAGATTTTTATTCATGGGAGAAAGGCACTCAAATTGTTAAGTGGTCATAGTAATTGACTGATTCCAGTACTCCGATATTGTCGTTGTGTAAAAACAGTGTTTGTTTGCTCACAGATCTAACTAGGTTCCATATATACTCTAATGTCGTCTCACCTCACGTGATCCTCAAACCTAATAATCCCCAACGCAAAAACCCTTCACTGGATAGAGTGAGTTTACTGTTACAGAGTGTGTCTTCTTGTGTTTTTAAAAGCATTGGTTACTCCTTTATGTCCCCACCTATCAAACCACCTGCCCACTTCTCAGCCTGGCTTCATCACTTGATAAAGTAAACCTTGTATGATGTGTCCCAAATGGCACCCTATTTCCTGTGCAGTTTCCTGTGCATTTCCTGTGCAGTTTCCTGTGCATTTCCTGTGCAGTGCACTACTTCTGACTGGGTCCTGGTTGAAAGTAGTGCGCTATATAGGGAACAGGGTTCCATTTGGGACTTTACACTGCTGTTCACTTCCAGGCTGATGGCACCAACACACAGTCATTTCCTAAGTTCAACTTTGACTTTGCTCAATCTTCCGTCTTAATACTGTGGTAAATCCCACCAATAGGCTGGTTGTCATTGTCGTCCTTTTCTTTGACAAAAATGTTTTATTTTGGAGGTATAATAATATTATTATTGTTACGTAACATGCAAACCAGATATTTTGCAACATGTTGTAACATTTGCATAGTTCTCAAGGCTTCTGGTTGTTTGCTGCTGCAGAGTCCTCCCTTTGTTGAGTTACATTTATTAGTTCAGTGATGTGGACATGCAGAATGGAATAGATCTGTTCTTGTCCCCGAAGGACGAAGGCTATAAACTCACATGACTAGTAGCAGGTAGAACCGTCACTAGTGTATCTGGATAGATGTCCTTCATGGAGTAAAACATCATAAACTGCGTTAAGTCATTCAAAGGCTACAGTGTCCTTGTATAGCCTATCATGCAAACTCCTGGAAAAGCATCTCCCTGTGTGTCTCACTCTGCCACATGTTGTGTATAACAGCTCTGTCCCAACACTTGGCTGATGAATAGACTCGTTGTCAAGCCGTCTCTTTTATATTTGTTGTATTTCCATCCCTTCCAGATTGAGACACAATGGGACAGTCACAGTAGATGGGCTTTTTATGATGTGAAACAACACCCGTATTGACACTTGAGTTCCAAATGGCACCCTATTCACTATATAGTGCACTACTTCTGACAAGAACCTATAGGGCACTGGTCAAAAGTAGTGCACTATGTAAAGTAGGGAATAGGGTGCCATTTGGAACTCGCATAAAAMACTGGGAAGTGATTTGATTTGAAAACAGCATGTGCATTTTTACAGTTGTGTGTTGTGTTGCTGACTGCCAGAGGTTAATGAATAACAGCAATGCTGTACATCTGAGGTACAGATAATATCTGGTGTGTGTGTGTGAGACAGCTTTTTGCAGTTGTTGTGTGTGTGTGTGCTGTAATGGTTGTGATCATGGGGGATGTCATGTCTTTGCCGTATCTAACGTCATGATCCATGTATTCATCTGTGTGAATGCTGAGCTCATGTTCGTCAGTCATCATCACATTAATGAATTCCCCAAGCAGGCAAATAATAGCATGAGATTGCTCAAACTCCAAACACATGCTGCAAGATCTGGCTCCTTGACAGACATGCCATTARCTTACTCTGAAGATATATATTAAACTACAGAAGGGTTACCTTAAAAAGGAATCATCATTAGGCAAATCATTGCCTCAGTTTTAGACACAATTATTTGTATATGACAATCCCTGTATATGCTGTAGTACAAAGTCCAAATYTGCCTAATTTCAGTATTTTTCAAAAATGTTTTTTGGGGGGAAGTTCTAGACCAAAAGTTATTAGTTATTCATGCATGTTGTCTCCCCTGACCCTGTTGTTGACCCTAAAGGATACAGAGGCCATGAAGAGAGCTCTGGCGCTCATCGACTCTAAGATGACCCAGGCCAAGAGCTGGCTGAGGGACCCCGACGCCCAACCAGGTAACATGTCCTCCCAATGGCTCAATATACCAGGGTTCATTAGGGCAGTGCTTGCAAACRTCTCCTCAGGGACCCCCCCAGACATTTCACTATTTGTGTGTAGCCCTGAACTAGCTCACCRGATTCAACTAAAGGGCTTGATGATTAGTTGACTAGCTGAATCAGGTGTGCTATTTCTGGAATAGTTTGAATACAGGAAACAGCTGGGGTGCCCTGAGGAGAGGTTTGTAAACCCCTGCATTTGGGGACACCGTAGAAAAAGACAATCTATGAAAAACAATGGCAAACGTGCATAAAGACGTCAGAATTCAGATATGACGTCTTTGTTTCATCCACTGAGTTTTGAAACTACGGCGCGCGATATGGTTCAATGTGCCAATAAATCAGCACAATAAAATTTGAAGCTAAAATTGGGATCATATATATTGTGCTAATGACTATATAAAATAATGTAACGGAGCGTAATGTACAATAGGGAGAACAAGGCAAAATTAGGAATTTATGTTAAGTACGTGTAGGGCCGCCATCTTTATACACCACTGCTATTGTTTTTATTGGAGTCAAAGTAGTCGCTCCGTGTTTTCAGTCCGTTTTCTTCTGTTTGGTGCCAATTGAACAGGACCCAGTTGTCCTTTTTTGTCTAGGTGTTTGTAACATTTGTCTTCTGTGCTCAATGTGTCCTGGTGATCAGGGGACGCAGGAGAACAGGCCATC
>NC_036848.1:54247069-54267285 GCF_002910315.2 Salvelinus sp. IW2-2015
TTTGGTGGGGGAATATGCTGTGATTCCTGAAAAACCTTTGAACTTCGGGAAAGTTTTAAGAATTTTACAACCGTCTTATGTTCTGTGTTGTCTTTCTCTCTGTCTATCTCCAGGGGTCAGGGGGCATCTCCTGCAGCCAAGCAGAAGGCCCAGCAGGTCTCCCAGGGCCTGGATGTTCTCGCGGGGAAAGTGGAGAATGCAGGCCGGAAACTGGAGGCCATGACCAACTCCAAACAGGTCATCGCCAAGAGGATTGACGCTGCTCAGGTAGACTCTTGATTGCTAGATTTTTTGGGGGGGGGTTAAAAATTGCACAATGGAAAAAGTACAAATCCCAGAGGATAGCACACAAAAGCATTAAGCAACAGGCATTTGTGTTCCATGGTCTTGAGCCTGTTGTGTTCCATGGTCTTGAGCCTGTTGTGTTATGTTGACCCCTAACCCTGTGCCCCTGCAGAACTGGCTGGCAGACCCTAACGGTGGTCCTGAGGGAGAGGAAAACATTAGAGCCCTCCTGTCTGAGGCCAAGAAGATCGCTGACATGTGTGAAGACCCCAAGGAGAGAGATGACGTCCTGAGGTCCATCGGAGAGATGGCTGCTCTCACCGCCAAGCTCTCTGAACTCCGGAGACAGTAAGTAATCCATTTTATATACCCTTGAAAATACAATTAATTGTCATGTGGTTCGTAAACAACAGGTGTAGACTAACAGTGAAATGCTTCCAACAATGCAGAGTTACAGGTAAAAAATTGAAAAAGTGACACGTGGAATAAATAGACACTGAATAATGAATAACAAGTAAAAATAACATGGCTATATACAGGGAGTACCAGTACTGAGTCAATGTGCAGGGGTACCAGGTAATAACATGGCTATATACAGGGAGTACCCAGTACTGAGTCAATGTGCAGGGGTACCAGGTAATAACATGGCATATACAAGGAGTACCAGTACTGAGTCAATGTGCAGGGGTACCAGGTAATAACATGGCTATATACAGGGAGTACCATACTGAGTCAATGTGCAGGGGTACCAGGTAATAACATGGTTATATACAGGGAGTCCAGTACTGAGTCATGTGCAGGGGACCAGGTAATAACATGGCTATATACAGGGAGTACCAGTACTGAGTCAATGTGCAGGGGTACCAGGTAATAACATGGCTATATACAGGGAGTACCAGTACTGAGTCAATGTGCAGGGGTACCAGGTAATTGAGGTAGCTACACTACATGACCAAAAGTATGTGGACACCTCGTCGAACATCAAAATCATGAGCATTATTATGGAGTTGGTCCACCCTTTGCTGCTATAACAGCCTCCACTCTTCTGGGAAGTCTTCCCAGTAGATGTTGGAACATTGCTGCGGGGACTTGCTTCCATTCAGCCACAAGAGCATTAGAGCATTAGTGAGGTCTGATGTTGGGCAATTAGGCCTGGCTTGCAGTCGGCTTTCCAATTCATCCCAAATGTGTTAAATGGGGTTGAGATCAGGGCTCTGTGCAGGCCAGTCAAGTTTTTCCACACCGATCTCGACAAACCATTTCTGTATGGACCCTACTTTATGGACAATTTTTGGGGCCTTCCACTCACACTGCCTTGTATAGAGGTCCTGGATGGCAGGGAGCTTGGCCCCGGGGATCGGCCGTACTCGCCACCCTAGCAAAGCATCCAGGGCTTCTATTTCTGTAAATATCTTAAAATATATTTTTGACTCAATTCTCTGATCATTCATCAAGTTTCCCCTACCCGCATCCTGCCCAATATCATGGTAAATAGCCTTAGAAGTTCTTTGAAATTGATAGCCCTGCTGATATAAAATGGTGATTAAATGCATCAATTATGGAGTTTTCTTTTCCTGTAATGCAGCCAGTGTCTGAATTAATTTGTTGTTGTACAGAGGAAGTAGAACCCTTTTAAGAATTTGACAGTTTTCCAGAATTTATCCAGGTTCCCATTACAATCTGAAAGAGCGTTTAAATAGTAGATCAGATTTAGCCTTTCTGATTTATATCTCAGTGATTCCTCAGCTGCTTAATAAAAGCTTGCCAGTCCGGGCATAAGCCTGTGTTCCTGTCCTTGAACCAAGCATCATCTCTTTTATGAATGACTTCTGATAATTGCGGCGTGTACCAGGTATTAGATCTACCTTTAACCCTCCATTATATAAAGGGAGCATGACTATCCACAATAGTACAGAAGACATCTACAAAGAGGCTCAAAGCTGAATCGGGTTCAACGACAGCTAAAATACAATCAAGGTCACTAAAATAAAGATAATGTAAAAAAACAAAACATGATCACTGAAGTTAAAGTTCCTCTTTGTGATGTCACAAGGCTTAGATTTGTCTTCTCACATRTCTAATACAAACCTCTTGGAAATGGTCACTAATGTCTTAGGAGAAGATAACAGTAGAAACATATCTCTCTGGTGTATTTGTTAGAATGAAATTAATCAGAGTTGACTCTATAGGGTTGGGCCGTTTAGACTTAGTAACCGGTTGGGTTTAGATCATTACATCATCATGTATTTTAGATTGTCTGAAGCCTGCATTTTCCAATCATAATTGAAGTCACCCAGGATAATAACTTCTGATTTTGTAAAAGAAGACCACAAACTAGTTAGACCCTTTATAACAGTTATGAATACACCCCCCCCCCCGCAGACAAAGGCTTAAAGATTGTAGCTGGGAAATGGATTTCAGTTAGGAGAAAAATATATAAATATTTTTATAAAAATGGCCACCCCACCACCTCTACCCTGTCTGTCAGCTCTGAACACATTATAATCCTCAATATTATTAGAGTGCAGAATGCCCCCAGAGATCCAAGTTTCAGTCAATACCAGAATGTCCGGATTCGTCTGCATAACCCGTAACTTGATGTAATCCAGTTTAGGAAGAAAGTTCCTAATATTCAGATGCATCAATCCAAGTCCTTTACGATTTTTAAAGTCACATAGCTTGAAGTTTCTATGTTCAATAGGCGGTTTAAGAACCTGTCTGATGGTTGATATTGATGTAGTTAGTATGGCCATAGAACTGCACCATGTGTTCTATTAGTAAAAGAGGAAGGAGTAGAAATGTGAATTACTTTTCCTGTGGCGGCAGCCAATGTCAATATGAGMGACTCTCACAGWAACCAATGATGGAATGTTATAAACTGACTTACATGGGCTTTGGTTGCTATTGTGCAACAGCCCAAGCCCTATATGTGATATGAAAACTGAGGGGGTATTAAAGTTTATGAAATTCACATTTGAACTAATGGTACTGGTTGAGCAGACCACAGTGGGCTTCTCTTCTGAGCTAACAATAMCAGATCTAAGAGTGGAGTTCAAACTAATGGGTACACATATTACAACTGACAACATCCCCTGGCAGTATAGACAACTGTATGACAATACAGCTTCAAAAGGATCGGAGGTATTACCTGAGCGGGGGCTTGGTCTGTCTGAGTCAATATCTTAATGTGTAATGAAGAATGTTGAAAACACTACAAGGTTAAATATTGAGTTCCGCAGGGTTGTGTCCTTGGGCCAATATTGTGCTTTCTGTCTGCTATCCTTAGGCCATGTAATTCCTTAGAACCTTTTCAGCAGGGACCCCCAAATCTAGTGACACAACCTTAAAATCAGTATATTTTTAGATAATTTAAAAAAAGAAACTAATAAATATGTTTACTCAATGTAATTTTTCAAATTACCTTTCTCAAAAACGTTTGTATATTGGCTCCATACAATGATCTGTACTCTTAATTTTTTGTTCCTATTATTGTTATTATTATTTTGTTAATTTTGCAATTCCCCCTAGTGGGGTCGCGACCCCGACCTTGAATGCCACTGCCTTAGAGGTTAAGTGAATCTTATCACATCGTTTTCTTGCTGACCAGTAGTCCATAAATCTTAATCAACACCTACATGCACCATTCTATTTCATTTAGCTATCCCCAGAATAACTACCTATCATCCTTAAGAGAGAGACTATGGACTTTTCATTTAGCTATCCCTAGAATAACTACCTATCATCCTTAAGAGAGAGACTATGGACTTTTCATTTCCAGTACGTCATCATTGTCTCCCATCACAGGGGTAAAGGTGATACTCCGGAGGCCAGGGCATTGGCGAAGCATATAGCCACAGCCCTACAGAACCTGCAGTCTAAGACCAGCAAGGCTGTAGCCAACAGCAGGCCTGCCAAGGCTGCTGTCCACCTGGAGGGGAAGATAGAGCAGGCCCAGAGCTGGATGGAGAACCCCACCATCGATGACGGGGGAGTGGGTGAGTCTGAATGGCCTTGTCTCTTTCTCATTCCTTCCTTTTATCTCTTTCTCTAACTCCCTCCCCCTTGCTTTCTTCCCCTCCATCTCTCTCTCTCTCCTTCTCCCGCTCTCTCTCAGCCCTCCTTCCTGCCTCTCTCTCTCTCTCTCTCCCTTCCTCCCTCTCTCCCTCTACAGTGAACATCAGTCCAGACTCTGTGTACATGTCTGCTGTGTTGTTTTTCTCTGTGTACTACATTCCTATGCTCTCTCCCAACCTCATTATCTCCTTGGCTTGTCGGCTCAGAAGCCTGGATATTCTCTCATCTGTTAACACTTAGACTCTGGGCTGTATTACATAGCCTCCTGGAGAATGTTCAGAGTAAACATAATCACAACTATATAGAGTAACATATACAACAATTAAGCAATAAGGCCCGAGGGGGTGTGGTATATGGCCAATATACAGCTACGGGCTGTTAGGCATGACATAAGGTGCCCTATTGCTATTATAAACTGGTTACCAAAGTAATTAGAGCAGTAAAAATACATGTTTCGTCATAGCCGTGGTATACGGTCTGATATACCATGCATTTCAGCCAATCAGCATTCAGGGCTCGAACCACCCAGTTTATGATATAGAATGTCATACAGCGATATAGAATGTCATACAGCGATATAGAATGAAGGATGTGTGGGCGGTCCTACTACTCCTAACCCTCTGGCCCAAATCGGTAGAGACCCACCAATGATCCAAAGCTTTGTTTGCTGTGTGCTGGTGTGTCTACTCTGTGTGTTTCTGAGCCTGCGAGTGTCTGACTGTGTCTCTCCCCAGGCCAGGCAGCTATCCGGGGGCTGGTGGCGGAGGGCCGTCGTCTGGCTAACGCTCTGCCAGGTCCCTACAGACAGGAGCTGGTAGGGAAGTGTGASCAGGTGGAACAGCTGATGGCCCAGCTAGCCGACCTGGCCGCCAGGGGTGATGGAGAGTCCCCACAGGCGCGTGCTGTGGCTCAACAGCTCCAGGAGGGCCTGAAAGTAAGACTGCTCACATTCACTCACCTACAGTCGCTCTCAAGCCATTATCTACACTAGTCCAGGTGTTATCACAACCGGCCGTGATTGGGAGTCCCATAGGGTGGCGCACAATTGGCCCAGCGTCGTCCAGGTTTGGCCGGGGTAGGCCGTCATTGTAAATAAGAATTTGTTCTTATTTAAAGAAAGTTTTTTGATGTACCGATTCCATGGTATGATATATAAAACAACGCAAGACTTAATGCTTTTCAGCTAAAATTATTATATAGAATTCTTGCCACCTACAAAATGTTGAATATTTGGGGCATAAAATCATCGAAGCTCTGCAGATTTTGTTTTGAGGATACAGAATCAATAGACCATTTATTTTGGTATTGCCCTCAGGTAGACTGCTTCTGGTCTCAGGTTCAGGAATGGCTGAAAATGCATAGCATTGATCTAAAACTGACCCTAGAAAAAGTACTGTTAGGAGATCTGGAGAGACCGGGTCAGTCAATTACTAATATACTAATACTCTTAGTAAAAGTATTTATCTTCAACTCGCAATCTGTGGATTCGATTAGTTAGATTGAAATTGTACATTAAACATCACAGTATAGTTGAAAGATATGTGTTGCGTAGAAACCCGAAGTGGGTGGCCAACAGAGATGGGATGGGCTGAGGGAAGTTGATGGTTGGTATGTGGAATTGGAGACAAGTGGGAGTGGATTTGCTGTGTGAGATAAAATGGTCAAAGATAAAAGTATATATTTTTAAAGTCAAAATAAATCATAATAAAAGTACATTTGAATGACACTAAGTGGCAGTGTTTTTACAACTAATGCCAGTTTGCCTGAGGCTGATGCCGTGCAGGTGTTTGTACACATGCATATACACATACTCTATTCAAATAAACATACAAGAACACACACATACATGTAATAGTGCCAGACATGCACACAAACATATACAGCTGGCATTGTTGTTATGATTTCAGTTGTCCTTGATGTCCTTTGTTTTAAATGTATTATTATTATTTATTTATTTGCATTGTTTTCTGTTTTCTTCTGTCTTTTTCTCTTTAGTTCTTCTTGGTTGTTGGTGCATTGGGGGGTTTTTGGGGGGAATGGAATGTGCGGGGATCTTAGAGGTTCTGGTTCATGTTTTTTGGCCTGGTGGTAGATCGGTCACATGCCCTTGAGCAGGGCATTGACCCTGGATTCTTCTGTGTGTTGCTCTGAATGGGAATCTGTTGGATGACTGGTATGATGTAGTTATTGAGCGGCTTCACTGCAAGTACATTGTAAGTTTTGAATATTAGATTTAAAAAATGATTTGTTCTTATTTAAATTATTTTTTTATTAACTGACTTGCCTAGTTAAATAAAGGTTAAATAAACATTGTAATAGTCATCCAGACTCTGGCTAGAGCTCACTCTGATAGTCATGGTTAAATACCCCCCTGCTGACTAGAGCTCACTCTGACACAGTCATGGTTAAATACTCCCCCTGCTGACTAGAGCTCACTCTGATAGTCATGGTGAAATACTCCCCTGCTGACTAGAGCTCACTCTGATAGTCATGGTGAAATACTCCCCCTGCTGACTAGAGCTCACTGACAGTCATGGTGAAATACTCCCCTGCTGACTAGAGCTCACTGACAGTCATGGTGAAATACTCCCCCTGCTGACTAGAGCTCACTGACAGTCATGGTGAAATACTCCCCTGCTGACTAGAGCTCACTGACAGTCGTGGTGAAATACTCCCCCTGCTGACTAGAGCTCACTGACAGTCATGGTGAAATACTCCCCCTGCTGACTAGAGCTCACTGACAGTCGTGGTGAAATACTCCCCCTGCTGACTAGAGCTCACTGACAGTCATGGTGAAATACTCCCCCTGCTGACTGGAGCTCACTGACAGTCAGACAGTCATGGTGAAATACTCCCCCTGCTGACTGGAGCTCACTGACAGTCATGGTGAAATACCCCCCCTGCTGACTAGAGCTCACTGACAGTCATGGTGAAATACCCCCCTGCTGACTGAGAGCTCACTGAAGTCATGGTGAATACTCCCCCTGCTGACTAGAGCTCACTGACAGTCATGGTGAAATACTCCCCTGCTGACTAGAGCTCACTGACAGTCATGTGAAATACTCCCCTGCTGACTAGAGCTCACTGAAGTCATGGTGAAATACTCCCCCTGCTGACTAGAGCTCACTGAACAGTCATGGTGAAATACTCCCCCTGCTGCTAGAGCTCACTGACAGTCATGTGATACTCCCCTGCTGCTGAGTCACTGACAGTCATGGTGAAATCCCCCCTGCTGACTAGAGCACCTCACTGACAGTCATGGTGAAATACTCCCCCTGCTGACTAGAGCTCACTGACAGTCATGGTGAAATACTCCCCTGCTGACTAGAGCTCACTGACAGTCATGGTGAAATACTCCCCCTGCTGACTAGAGCTCACTGACAGTCATGGTGAAATACTCCCCCTGCTGACTAGAGCTCACTCGAGTCATGGTGAAATACTCCCCCTGCTGACTAGAGCTCACTGAAGTCATGGTGAAATACTCCCCCTGCTGACTAGAGCTCACTGACAGTCATGGTGAAATACTCCCCTGCTGACTGGAGCTCACTGACAGTCATGGTGAAATACTCCCCTGCTGACTAGAGCTCACTGACAGTCTGGTGAAATACTCCCCTGCTGACTAGAGCTCACTGACAGTCAGGTGAAATACTCCCCTGCTGACTAGAGCTCACTGACAGTCATGGTGAAATACTCCCCTGCTGACTGAGCTCACTGACAGTCATGGTGAAATACCCCCCTGCTGACTAGAAGCTCACTGACAGTCATGGTGAAATACTCCCCCTGCTGGCTAGAGCTCACTGACAGTCATGGTGAAATACCCCCCTGCTGACTAGAGCTCACTGAACGGCATGGTGAAATACTCCCCCTGCTGACTAGAGCTCACTGACAGTCATGGTGAAATACTCCCCTGCTGACTAGAGCTCACTGACAGTCATGGTGAAATACCCCCTGCTGACTAGAGCTCACTCTGATAGTATGGTGAAATACTCCCCTGCTGACTGGAGCTCACTGACAGTCATGATGAAATACTCCCACTGCTGACTAGAGCTCACTGACAGTCATGGTGAAAATCCCCTGCTGACTAGAGCTCACTGACAGTCATGGTGAAATACTCCCCCTGCTGACTAGAGCTCACTGACAGTCATGGTGAAATACTCCCCCTGCTGACTAGAGCTCACTGACAGTCATGTGAAATACTCCCCTGCTGACTAGAGCCTCACTGACAGTCATGGTGAAATACTCCCCTGCTGACTAGAGCTCACTCTGATAGTCATGGTGAAATACTCCCCCTGCTGACTGGAGCTCACTCTGATACAGTCATGGGAAATACTCCCCCTGCTGACTAGAGCTCACTGACAGTCATGGTGAATCTACCCCTGCTGGCTGGAGCTCACTCTGAACAGTCATGGTGAAATACTCCCCCTGCTGGCTGAGCTCACTCTGATACAGTCATGGTGAAATACTCCCCCTGCTGTGGAGCTCACCTGATACAGTCATGGTGAAATACTCCCCCTGCTGACTAGAGCTCACTCTGATAGTCATGGTGACATATCTCCCTTCTGACTAGAGCTCACTCTGTACAGTCATGGTGAAATACTCCCCTGCTGGCTGGAAGCTCACTGACAGTCATGGTGAAATACTCCCTGCTGGCTGACGAGCTCACTCTGATACAGTCATGGTGAAATACTCCCCTGCTGCTAGGCTCACTCGATACAGTCATGGTGAAATACTCCCTGCTGACTAGAGCTAACTCTGATACAGTCATGGTGACATACTCCCCCTTCTGACTAGAGCTCACTCTGATACAGTCATGGTGAAATACTCCCCCTGCTGGCTGGAGCTCACTGACAGTCATGGTGAAATACTCCCCCTGCTGGCTGGAGCTCACTCTGATACAGTCATGGTGAAATACTCCCCCTGCTGGCTGGAGCTCACTCTGATACAGTCATGGTGAAATACNGGCTGGAGCTCACTCTGATACAGTCATGGTGAAATACTCCCCCTGCTGACTAGAGCTCACTCTGATACAGTCATGGTGACATACTCCCCCTTCTGGCTGGAGACAACAGCTCCAGTCTAATGCTCTCAATCCACTATAACTATGATACCTTAAAGTAGGCCAATAACATGTGTTTAGGAGTTATTCATGAAGTGAGAAAGCCACATTAAAATCAATTGTTCAACAATAGCTGTAGAACTGCACCAGTTTCAATCCAATATTTCCATTGATTTGAGATGCAATGTAAGCCACTTGTTAAAAGAGACATAAGAGTTTATCGTTAACATGTAATATTTCTAAAGCTGGTCTCTTGCTAACTAACTCGTGTGTGTGGTCTTGTCAGAACCTCAAAGGAACGATGCAGGAGGCGATGACACAGGAGGTGTCAGACATCTTTAGCGACACGACCACTCCCATCAAACTGCTGGCTGTGGCCGCCACCGCCCCACCCAATGCCCCCAACAGGGACCAGGTGGGTGATTTCTCCCTCCCGCTCTCACTCCCTCTCTTTCTGTCTATCTCTCTGTCTGTCTCCCTGCCTCCATCATGGCTCATTTGTTAACTTCTACCTATGAGCAGAGAGGTATATAGAGCTATATATTACATATATAGAATGGGGTTACATTCTGTGATATATGGTGGCTCTAGATAGGTCTCTGGCTTTGACTATCCTGACTCATTTGTCTATGGTATCTACTAGCATGCTACTCTGGGGAAGTAGATAATCCCGAAGTATCCCTTTTTAAGTTTGTATCATTCAGTGATATGTAACTGTTATATTAGGTGTTTGACGAGAGGGCGGCCAACTTTGAGAACCATGCCAACAAGCTGGCTGCCACGGCAGAAAAGGCTGCTGCTGTGGGGACAGCGAACAAGAGCACTGTYGAGGGGATCCAAGCTGCTGTCAAATCTACAAGAGARATCACACCACAGGTGAGGGAGTATCTCAGTGTCAATTGGTCAGGAGGATGATGGAATGATGTCCCCAAACTGATGGGAACTTTCTGTTCTAGGTGGTCTCTGCTGCCCGTATCATGCTGAGAAACCCAGGCAACCAGGCTGCGATGGAGCACTTTGAGACCATGAACAACCAGTGGATTGACAACGTGGAGAAAATGACAGGTAGTGTCAGACCATCTATCATTTTATTATTTATCACAATAAAGTGGGCGTTGTGTGAAAAATGTAAATGTGTTCACTTCCTTATTAGCACTAAGAATGATGTCTCCTCGGTCTCTAGGTTTGGTGGACGAGGCTATAGACACCAAGTCTCTGTTGGATGCCTCTGAGGAGGCCATTAAGAAGGACCTGGAGAAATGTCGCGCTGCCATGGCTAACCACCAGCCCCAGATGTTAGTGGTAGGGGCCACCAGCATCGCCCGACGGGCCAACCGCATCCTCCTGGTGGCCAAACGGGAGGTATAGATATGTTTTATTTACGCATACAATCGATCATTTCAATCAATCACATTCATTTTATAGAGCCCTTTTTTACATCAGCAGATGTCACAAAGAGCTTTACAGAAACCCAGTCTAAAACCACAAAGAGCAAGGAATGCAGAGGCAGAAGCATACAAACACATGTGCCACGATGGTGCATTTTTAGCAGTTTACAATACTGACAACTGAATCAGAGAACAAAAGTACGTGATTTAGAAAGAGAAACATGAATAGAATTGTATCCGTAGGTGGAGAACTCTGAGGATCCTAGATTCAGGGAGATCGTGAAGGCTGCGTCTGATGAGCTGAGCCGGACCATATCTCCCATGGTCATGGACGCCAAGGCTGTGGCTGGGAACATCACCGATCCAAGTACGTTCCGAGGCAGTTTCCCTACATTTAGGATATGTTTGATCGTTATACTGTGTACTCTGCTGTAATAGCTATCTAGCATGACGTAATACAAAATATGAAGCCTCGTTCTGTCAATTTCTGAATCTTTGATAGTCCAAAGTTAAGGTTTAGTCAATGGTGTTATGGTTTAAGGGTCTGTGAATGTTTTACTGTCGCTACACCAGAAACTTTTGGGGCCTTTAGGTCTAGTCTCCTATTTATAAGGCCTAACGATCTATCTGATTCTTCCTCTGTGGTGTCCAGGTCTGTTTATGAGGCCTAACTAACTGATTCTTCCTCTGTGGTGTCCAGGTCTGCAGAAGGGCTTCCTGGATTCAGGCCATAGGATCCTGGGGGCCGTTGCCAAGGTGAGAGATGCGTTCCAGCCACAGGAACCAGACTTCCCCCCACCACCTCCTGATCTGGACCAGCTGCACGTAAGTCACAATCAAATTCATTTATAAAACTTTTTTTCACAAAAAGCTTTACAGTCCTAGACTGTCAACACCAGGGTTTTGTTCAGTGGGGTAACAATGTGGTTTCAGAACGTTAGGATATATTTTTAGAACAGAAATGATCTGCCATGTAGAATAGAGAATTAGCACTTCTGTCTGCAACATTCCTAACGTTTCACCGCTCTGAATGCAACATGCCAGGTCAGCGACGAGCCCGCCCCACCAAAACCYCCTCTCCCCGAGGGTGAGGTTCCTCCCCCCAGACCCCCTCCCCCAGAGGAGAAGGACGAGGACTTCCCAGAGCAAGAGGTGGGAGAGATGGTGAGCGAGCCCATGATGATGGCCGCCAGACAGCTCCACGAGGAGGCRCGCAAGTGGTCCAGCAAGGTGAGATACAAGCACATTCACTTACACGTTCAGGTTTGATGTTAAGTTTATTGGCAAGACAGAACATTGGAATTTCTCTGCGACCAGAAAGCAACATTAGAGCAGCTCAGAGTTTCCATTCTGTTGTGCGCACTGTGTTGTGCGCACTGTGTTGTGCGCACTGTGTTGTGCGCACTGTGTTGTGCGCACTGTGTTGTGCGCACTGTGTTGTCAGACGTCCGATTTCATGCTTTGCTTGTTTGTGATCTCTTTCAGGGTAACGACATCATCGGTGCAGCCAAGAGAATGGCCCTGCTCATGGCTGAGATGTCCCGTCTGGTGCGCGGTGCCGGTGGGAACAAGCGTGCCCTCATTCAGTGTGCCAAAGACATCGCAAAAGCCTCAGACGAGGTCACAAAGRTGGCCAAGGAGGTGGCCAAGCAGTGCACAGACAAACGCATCCGGACCAACCTCCTCCAGGTCAGTTGACTGGCTGATCCCTGCTCATGTCTTCTTCAAAAAAATACAACTGATGTCTCCGACGCAATACATGTGGTTTTATCTGGTCCAGTCTTCTGCCAAATTCCTCCTTGTTTCCTCAATTCCTCTCAAAGCTCATTGGAYGAGGAGGTCCAAGGGAGGGACCTAAGGATCTTCTCCTCCAATGCAGTTTGAGAAGAATTGAGCAAGCAAGGAGGGAGGAAGCAAGGATGGAGGAAGCAAGGATTTGACAACAGCTAGAAACATTTTCAGTCTGCTTTCTTCAGGGTTTTCTTGTGCAGCAGCGGCTGCTCTGTTCAGAGGCGGCTGCTCTGTTCAGAGGCGGCTGCTCTGTTCAGAGGCGGCTGCTCTGTTCAGAGGCGGCTGCTCTGTTCAGAGGCGGCTGCTCTGTTCAGAGGCGGCTGCTCTGTTCAGAGGCGGCTGCTCTGTTCAGAGGCGGCTGCTCTGTTCAGAGGCGGCTGCTCTGTTCAGAGGCGGCTGCTCTGTTCAGAGGCGGCTGCTCTGTTCAGAGGCGGCTGCTCTGTTCAGAGGCGGCTGCTCTGTTCAGAGGCGGCTGCTCTGTTCAGAGGCGGCTGCTCTGTTCAGAGGCGGCTGCTCTGTTCAGAGGCGGCTGCTCTGTTCAGAGGCGGCTGCTCTGTTCAGAGGCGGCTGCTCTGTTCAGAGGCGGCTGCTCTGTTCAGAGGCGGCTGCTCTGTTCAGAGGCGGCTGCTCTGTTCAGAGGCGGCTGCTCTGTTCAGAGGCGGCTGCTCTGTTCAGAGGCGGCTGCTCTGGCATGTTCAGAGACAACACAAAGGACAACGTTATATTCATGTAGGAGTGGTAGGACTAAAGCTAAAATTTAGAATTTCCTGCATGTCCTCGTGATTTGAATTAGGATAGATCATTTGAATTAAATTACACAGTTTTCTGTGTTTGATCTTCATGTCTCTGACTGATAATGTATCTTGTTGAGACCTGTGTAAAATGCACTTTAAATCAACTTGAACTTGGATCAACTTCTCTGTGTTCCAGGTGTGTGAGCGCATCCCGACCATCAGCACACAGCTGAAGATCCTGTCCACAGTCAAGGCCACCATGTTGGGTCGTACCAACATCAGCGAGGAGGAGTCCGAGCAGGTCAGTACACTGGACATCACTGGATAACACTCATCAACCAAAGTTACCTTTTTGCTTTGTAATTACATCGTAATGAGGTTGACTGGTTTCTGTCATTATACAATTGGAATAAGGAACAGTCCCTATTCCACTTGTTTAATAACGGGGGAAAAAACTAAACTTTGAAAAGCAATTGCTAGAGTAGTAATTAGKAGTAATGTTACTAGTGTAGTCCAGTTTTACTCAAGAACAGCTTACTGATCAATTTGACCATTTTTCTCCCTCCTCTCCCAGGCCACAGAGATGTTGGTTCACAATGCCCAGAACCTGATGCAGTCTGTGAAGGAGACGGTTAGGGAGGCCGAGGCTGCCTCCATCAAGATCCGGACGGATGCCGGGTTCACCCTGCACTGGATCCGTAAGACCCCCTGGTACCAGTAAGAAGAGACTGTTTGTTAAATTGCGGTCCCCAATGACACTCTATTCCCTATGTAGTGCAATACTTTTGACCAGGATCCGTACGTCTCTGGTTAAAGGTGGTGCGGTATACTTTTATGAGGAATAGGGTGCCATTGGGGACACACAATTATTCTGTTCCTCTGCCCAAAGCCCAGGGTGGTCAGAAGAAAACAGACAGACTCTCTGAGCAGTAGATTTGACAAACACATACATACTAATTCCAAGCTACAATGAATGAATACTACCACTTTTAATAAGCCTGCCTGATTAGGGTAACAACCCGGAGTTAATACTGAATACACTATTTATCAGGCCATGTCAATCCCATACTTGTCTGTAAACAGTGACAGTTTTGTTAAAATATAAAGTAGGGGACTATCCAATGCAACTATAACATGGTTCAGAATGATTCTTACTTGCAATTTTTTTCTTCTAATTGTATGTAAAAAAATAAAATATATATATAAAAAAAGAAATAAAATGTGTTTTAAGATCTTATGAGAAATCCCAGGTATATATTTTTTCTTTTCGTATACAGTAAAGTTTAAGTACTAGTCTCAGTTAAACATACAATGGTGAGAAGAGGACCTCCTAAGTTGAAAAATTAGAATATTATTAAAGATTTTTTCCTTGGAAGGCCTTTTTTATATCTTTATACTGGTCCTTTATTTCACTATCTGCAATGTGTTCACCTTCGCTAGGACAAAGCACATCTGATCCAACTCAATGGGAGTGAGTTCAAGTATATATTATAATATTCTGTTCTACACACACATATAATAGACTATTCAGTGGTGTTACACTATGTTATAGAAACTAACAAATAAGCACTGTTCCTTGTTCTACATTTTTATTAAATGGTGTGATGTTTTTTGTAGCTAATATTTTTATTTTATTTTTTATTGTCAGTACTGCCAAAGAGTTTTTTCTAGCCTGGTCCCGAATCTGTTTGTGGTATTTACATCTACTTGATTGTGCCATGACAATGAGTCGGTGTGATAGCACTAAACAGCCTGAAACTCATGCTAAGTTTGTTCCACCAATTAACTTTTTCTGTCTTGGGGTTTATTATATCTGCAATATTGGAAAACATAATGACTAGCTCTTCGGACACATTGGGTAGAGAATGTCTTATTAACAAATATCTGTTTAAGATACTGGCTTTCAGCTCTTTTAGTTTCTGGCTTGATTATTTTGTTGTTGCTCACATTGTTGCATTGAGATTACATGTAGGCCTTAGGTCTGCCTTAGGTCTGGTGCTCTATACTCTGTACTACTCAGTGAAACCTATTGCAAGCTAGTCTCCATGTTTTAGCCTGACTAGAGGCCAGCTATACTGTAATGTTTAAACTGTGTCTTGACCTAATGTGGTGAAAGATTAATGAGTGACACATCAAATGCTTTGAAGATAAAGAGTCTGGGTCTGGGGGACAAAGAGCCTGGGGGACAAAGAGTCTGGCGGATAAAGAGGTAACAGATTAAAGTCTAGTACTGGACAAAAAAATCTAGTGTTTTTTTGGGGGAGGGGGGTTGTCTCTAGGACTAGGTTTAATCCGGGAGACCACCAATGTGTTTAAGTTTAATATGTCACATGAAACTGGTGATGAGATATCAGCCTTCTCTTCCTCTCATATCTTCAAGCTACACTAAACCTTACACAGCTGGTACAAACGGTTGAAGTTTTGAAATGTTTTCTTTTGTGTCTGAATAATCCCAGCGCAGTTTGAATGTGTACGATATTGAGACCCTACAAAACCATCTGATGGGCCCTGTAATAAAAAGATTGATTGCAATAAATGTTGTTTTTTCATTTACAGGAAATTATGTTTTGTAGTAAACTCTACTCAATGCATCATCCTTTTGTTCAGAAACATGTTTGTGATATAAGATGGGTACAGCCTAAAGGGAAGGATCACGTTTCATTCAGTTTCTAAGATTGAAAAAGTAAAGTTTATTTATTTGACTTTTTTTTTTAAACTAGGAAAGTCAGTTAAGAACTAATTCTTATTTTACAATGACGGCCAAACTCTCCCCTAACCCGGCTGACGCTGGGCCAATTGTGTGCCACCCTATGTGACTCCTGATCTCCGCAAGTTGTGATACAGTCCGGGATCGAACCAGGGTCTGTAGTGGCGCCTCTAGCCTTAGACTGCTGCGCCACTCGGGAGCCTTCAAATTATATAAAAGTCCTGCTTCTTGGTATTGTTCACACCAGTGAGAGGTTTATAACACAGTACTTGTTATAACCCGGTAGTGAAACGTTTAACACATGGCGCTCTCAACAGTTAATTGACTCTGCACCTTTAGAGGCTTCTGCCCTGTGTACATAGACATGGAATCACTGGTCACTTTAATAATGGAATCACTGGTCACTTTAATAATGGAACACTGGTCACTTTAATAATGGAACACTGGTCACTTTATTCATGGAACACTGGTCACTTTATTCATGGAACACTGGTCACTTTAATAATGTTTACATACTGCTTTATTCATCTCATATGTATATACTGTATTCTATTCTACTGTATTTTAATCAATGCCACTCCGACATTGCTCGTCCTAATATTTCTTAATTCCATTATTTTACGTTTAYATTTGTGTGAATTGTTTGATACTATTGCACTGTTGGAGCTAAGAACACAAGCATTTTACTACACCCGCAAGAACGTGTGCTAAATATGTGTATGCGACCAATAACAATTTGATTTGAGAGAAGAACCCAACTATGCCTCCAGTTTGCCAATCATCTCCATGCGTCGAGGTGAAGTTTCCCTTCGGTACAGATGTAGGATCAGATCCCACTCTCCCAATACTAAACTTAACCATGAGTGAGAATAATGCAAAACTGACCCAAGATCAGTGTCTAGGCTCCACGTCACGCTGCTACCATCTGCTCCAGTCTTACAACTTGAACTTCCTACCACTACCAATCAATCATTATAAACTGGGTGGATTGAGCCTTGAATTCTGATTGGCTGAAAACCATGGTATATTAGACCATATTCCACGTGTATGACAAAACATTTCGTTTTACTACTTTAATTACGTTGGTAACCAGTTTATAATAGCAATAAGGCACCTCGGGGGTTTGTGGTATATGGACAATATACAACACCCCCTCGTGACTTGTTTAATTATAATTTCTGACGGGGAAAAACGCCATTCACACAAACTCGAACGATAATGAAGGTAATCAGACAACCAACTTCTAACAACCGACACTATCATGCATGTATTCTTTGTTTTTTATTCGTTACGCAATTCAGAGATCAATTGTGTTCTGCCATGTAAATTAATTAAATGATTTTTGAAATTGTAATCTTCAACATCATGAAGTGCTGATGTTCCAGATGAGCCAAGTAGAAGCAGGAACCATATGCATATTAAATTGAATATCAGTGGGACAAATGTACTGTGGTTTATTGCGACAGGGTAGAAACCATCGTTTTTGGTCAGTGTTTCCCTTGGGATTTTAAGTGAGGAAAATGTTAATTATTGGTGCACATGTACAAATGTTCAAACGCAACGGTTACACCTGTGCAGGTGAAAGCAGTATTAGCTACCTACATTTGATTGATTATTAATCAAAAATCATAGCTGTCTCACTCTGGAATTGCGAGTCACAAATGTTTTAATTCAGGCAATATCTCAAGCCAGCACGCGTTCTCAATTAGATTTTAGTCCAATAAAACGGTAGTTTGTTTCCTCCTGTCCAGTCTGGAGTCCGTGTGGCTGCAGAGAAGATGAGTTCGGTTGAGGAGCCCGACATGGAGAAAGGCTGAGGGACAGATTAAAGCACTCGGGTAAGTGTGTCACAAGCTAACGTTATATCTCGAAAGTCAGTCCTCAGATGTGTATGTAAAACGCTGCTAAATTATGGCTTGGTAGTGATGCTTTTGTCAAGCTCAGAGATGGGTGGGCAGCTAGCAAGAATGGTAAGAATTTCCATGTGAAACTCTTAACGCGTGTCATTAAGTATTGATTAGCGAAATATATTGTTCTGAGACGCACTCTTATGGAACATCTATGCGATTACACACATCATCAATGCTGCTGCATCAGTTATTGTATCCGAGAGCACCATAATGTTTATATGGTGGCCATGATGGTCCAAACTTGGTATCCCTGAACACAAAAATTGGATACATTGCACATCGCCGATTTAATCAGAACTTGCAACAAAGTATCAAGTTAAGGCAAGGCTGAGTCTTTTGATCGATATCTACGAGGTCTCGTGTATTTGTTTATATATGTAAACATGCTAGTAAGGATCCACAAAATAGTTGTGTGCAGCCAACCACATACCTCGGAGCAAAGAAAAGTCATTGCCCAGCCCACTGCAGTTCGAGCCAATCAGTTTTGGAAACAGTAGTAAAGGAGATCCCAGTTAAAGTGAAAATATATGCAAAAAAAAACAACAAAACATGCTGCTACCACAGTTTATATACTGCTGATTGAAATGGAGTAGGAGCTTAACGACTTTGTCTGGCTACAGCCAGAATCAACCTAAATCGACACGATGACTACTGCAAGATAAGATCATTCAATTACTGTGAAGAAAATACCCGTTATTGTATATTCTGTGGCACGTTTGGCATGTCATTCCAGTGAGACTGGTTAGAACCCAAAGGAAAGTGACTGGAACATCAGTGATGGGCTATACCCTATGTACCCTATGGACATGTTTTTAGGGAATGACTTGGGATGAGACACTGAAGGACTTGAGGGTCAGTTGTTGTCTTGTCTTGTCATAGGGGCGGCATGGTAGCCTAGTGGTTAGAGTGTAGGGATGGCATGGTAGCCTAGTGGTTAGAGTGTAGGGACGGCATGGTAGCCTAGTGGTTAGAGTGTAGGGACGGCATGGTAGCCTAGTGGTTAGAGTGTAGGGGCGGCATGGTAGCCTAGTGGTTAGAGTGTAAGGGGCGGCAGGTCAGCCTAGTGGTTAGAGTGTAGGGGCGGCAGGTAGCCTAGTGGTTAGAGTGTAGGGCGGCATGGTAGCCTAGTGGTTAGAGTGTAGGGGGGCAGGTAGCCTAGTGGTTAGAGTGTGGGGCGGCATGGTAGCCTAGTGGTTAGAGTGAGGGGCGGCAGGTAGCCTAGTGGTTAGAGTGTAGGGGCGGCAGGTAGCCTAGTGGTTAGAGTGTAGGGGCGGCAGGTAGCCTAGTGGTTAGAGTGTAGGGGGCGCCAGGTAGCCTAGTGGTTAGAGTGTAGGGGGGCAGGTAGCCTAGTGTTAGAGGTTGGGCGGCAGGTAGCCTAGTGGTTAGAGTGTAGGGGCGGCAGGTAGCCTAGTGGTTTAGAGTGTAGGGGCGGCATGGTAGCCTAGTGGTTAGAGTGTAGGGCGGCAGGTAGCCTAGTGTTAGAGTGTAGGGGCGGCAGGTAGCCTAGTGGTTAGAGTGTAGGGGGCGGCAGTAGCCTAGTGGTTGAGTGTAGGGGCGGAGGTAGCCTAGTGGTTAGAGTGTAGGGGCGGCAGGTAGCCTAGTGGTTTAGAGTGTAGGGGCGGCAGGTAGCCTGTGGTTAGAGTGTAGGGGCGGCAGGTAGCCTAGTGGTTAGAGTGTAGGGGCGGCATGGTAGCTAGTGGTTAGAGTGTAGGGGCGGGCAGGTAGCCTAGTGGTTAGAGGTAGGGCGGCAGGTAGCCTAGTGGTTAGAGTGTGGGGCGGCAGGTAGCCTAGTGGTTAGAGTGTAGGGGCGGCAGGTAGCCTAGTGGTTAGAGTGTAAGGGGGCGGAGGTAGCTAGTGGTTAGAGTGTAGGGGCGGCAGGTAGCCTAGTGTTAGAGTGTAGGGCGGCTGGAGCCTAGTGGTTAGAGTGTAGGGCGGCAGGTAGCTAGTGGTTAAGTGTAGGGGCGGCAGGCAGCCTAGTGTTAGAGTGTGGGGCGGCAGGTAGCTAGTGGTTGAGTGTAGGGGCGCAGGTAGCCTAGTGGTTGAGTGTGGGGGGGCGGTAGCCTAGTGGTTTAGGTGTAGGGGCGGCATGGTACCTAGTGGTTAGAGCGTTGGACTAGTAACGCGAAAGGTTGCAAGTCGATCCCGAGCTGACAAGGTACAAGTCTGTTTGTTTTCGCCTGAACAAGCAGTTTAACCAACTGTTCCCCGTAGGTGCGTCATTGAAAATAAGAATTGTTCTTTAACTGTTCTGCCTAGTTAAATAAAGGGGAA
>NC_036848.1:54267310-54273947 GCF_002910315.2 Salvelinus sp. IW2-2015
CTTTAGGGAGAGAGAGAGAAAGGAGGCTCAATAACTATTGTATATGGGCTGTCTCTAGCGAGGAGAGAGAGAAAGGCAGGTCAATAACTTTATTTATTGGCTGCGTCTCAGAGAGAGAGAGAGAAAGGGAGTTCAAGAACTATTTATAATAGGCTGGTCTCTAAGAGAGTAGAGAGAGAAAGGAGGTCAAAACTATTTATATGGACCTGGTCTCTAGAGAGAGAGAGAGAAAGGAGGGCAATAACTATTTATCATGGCTGGCTCTCTAGAGAGAGCAGAGAGAGAGAAAGGTGGTCAAATAACTATTTTATGGCCTTGGCGTCTCTAAGAGAGAGAGAGAAAGGAGGTCAATAAACTATTTATATGGCTAGGTCTCTTTTTATAGAGAGAGAGAAGAGAAAGAGGTCAATAACTATTTATATGGCTGGTCTCTAGAGAGAGAGAGAGAAAGCGAGTTCAATATTTCTCTCTTCTCTTTCTCTCCTCCCTCTCTCCTCTCTCTCACTTCCCTTTCTCTCTCTCTCTCTCCTCCACCTCCCTCGTCTTTCTCCCCCCATTAAACCCCTCTCCCCCCCTCTTTTCTCCTCACTCCCTCTCCTGCCTCTCTCTCTTCTCGCTCACTCAACTGGTAAGTGACTGGTGACTGGAACACCATTATGAATATAGAAGGTATATGAGGACAGACTCTTTCAGATGAATATACATACAGTGAAGTTAATGTCTGGGGCAGGCATCTGAAGGATTGACTTCAATCACAACCAACACTTGGTCCAATACACACACAACACATCAAAGACACAGACCACACAGACAGACAGACCACACACAGACACACAGACACACGACACACACAGACACACAGACACACACACGCGACAGACACACACACGGACAGACCCCCCCCCCCCAAAAAAAAGATGAAAAGCCGAATAGATAAACCGTTCCATTGCAAAATAGTGCTTATAATTCATTGATGGAAAATACCAGTTCAATGAAAATACATTTGCTGTCTGATTAATTTGTATAATTAGCGGAAATAAATTGGCAGTGTTCTTTAGTTCCCCTGGTAACACGGCTATCAGACATTGCGCAAGGTAGGTAGCCTAGTGGTTAGAGTGTAGGGGCGGCAGGTAGCCTAGTGGTTAGAGTGTAGGGGCGGCAGGTAGCCTAGTGGTTAGAGTGTAGGGGCGGCATGGTAGCCTAGTGGTTAGAGCGTTGGACTAGTAACCGAAAGGTTGCAAGATCGAATCCCCGAGCTGACAAGGTACAAATCTGTTTGTTCTGCCCCTGAACAAGGCAGTTAACCCACTGTTCCCCGGTAGGCCGTCATTGAAAATAAGAATTTGTTCTTAACTGTCCTGCCTAGTTAAATAAAGGGGAAATAAATAAGAGCAGACCATAACCAGCTATGAAACGTCAAAGATAACACAATCTTTCAAAGTGTGTGATTGTTTTAAAAATACCTGTAACGTTCACTCACTGTCCATTATCATACGGTGTTCAACTCTATTATGAAGGTTTCACTGGCTTGCGTTTCAGGGTTGTTCTTTGTGTGCGTGTCTGGATAACATTATGGTGACATATAACGGCCTTCTGCTGTTATAGGTGACAATTGAACTCCACAAGTGCTGCTCAAAGATCAGGTCCTCCCTCTCTATGTAATCTTATTCTTTTCTGATCATAAAAGGCACACATTATCCTATATCAGCACTCCTACCCTCTTCTCCTCTTATCTGGAGATCAGACTGTTGACAGTTCACAGAAGATATGGTTTTAGTTTGATAGAATGATTTGAGCGCGAGATGCATTATTTCGGCCTCTGCCTAGTGTTTACTGTGGATGGATGCCTGGTGTCTCTCACTTTTGGCTCACAGAGAAACGTCTCAGATGACAGACTTGACCCTTTCACTCTGTGAGGAGCATAGGTCAACCACAAGTGATCTCTGCCGGTAACCGAGCCGCCACAGAAACACGGGGACTATTACACTGTCACAAATAAAATGCATTATAAACTGGGTGGTTCGAGCCCTGAATGCTGATTGGCTGACAACCGTGGGTATGACAAAACATTTATTTTTACTGCTCTAATTATGTCAGAGGTTTGTGATATATGGCCAATATACCACGGCTAAGGGCTGTATCCAAGCACGACGCAAAGCGGAGTGCCTCAGAACAGCCCTTAGCCGTGGTATATTGAGGACATCTGGAGTGGGAAGAAAAGGATGTCTGAGCCATGATTTTCTGCTTTTCTCTCCACAGTGAAATGCTCGGTTTGGGATGGGCAACCCCTTGCTCGACATCTCAGCTGAACAACGACTTCCTCCACAAGTCAGTTTGAACATCACCATTTAGGCTCTGTCCCACATGGCTCCCTGTGTAGTGCATCACTTTAGACCAGGGCCCATTTGGGGTGTGTCGTGGAATTATTCATATCAAAGTAAAGACTTTTACATTTCTTCAAAACGAGTCAACTTTATTATTCAATTACTGCAATAATGACAAATCACAGATGTATGGAATGGGTCACAAGGTTAGGATTCATATGAAAGACACTAATAATTCACAGCAGACAGTATCTGTTGTAAAGACTGTTCTCATTGTGTAGATACCAGGGTCTGGCCCCCCAACTCCATACTGGAGCCATCTCCCCTGGTACCCCAACTCCATACTGGAGCCCTCTCCCCCTGGTACCCCAACTCCATACTGGAGCCATCTCCCCCTGGTCCCCCAACTCCATCCTGAGCCATATCCCCTGTACCCACGATAAATCCGTGATAATCGACAGACTTCAAACAGAGCATTTCTCGAATGGCTTCTTGGGCCACTCCAACCCATACTGGAGGCCCTCTCCCCCTGGGGTAAAGCCCCTTCCTCCTGGCGACTCCACCTTGGCCACGCCCCGCCCTCCAACTCCATACTTGGCGAGCCCTCTTCCCCCTGGTACCCCAACTTCCATCCTGGAGCCCGATCTCCCGTCCTGGATCCGCCAACTCCATCTCGGAGCCAATCTCCCCCTGGTCCCCCAACTACCATCACTGGGTGAAGCCCATCTCGCCCCTTGGTACCCCAACTCCATACTGGACCCCTCGCCCCCTGGTAACCCAACTCCCATACTGTAGCCCTCTCCCCGCTGGTACCCCAAGCTCCCACTCCTATCGGAGCCATTCTCCCCCTGATAACCCCAACGCCATTCTGGCCATCTCCCCGTACCCCAAACTCCATACCTGTTAGCCCTCTTCCCCCTGGCTACACCATCCCAACTCACGATACTGAGCTCCTCTCCCCCTGGTTCAGCAGCTGGCACAACACCATACTAGTAGCCCTCTCCCCCGTGGTACGCCCCCATCGGAGCCACCTCAACCACCGAACTCCATGAGCTGGAGCCCTCTCTCCCCTGGGGTCCCGCACATAACTCTCATCCTGCCCTGACGCCACTCCTACCCTCCTACCTCCAACTCCATACTGGAGTACCCTCTCCCCCTGATTACCCCCACAAGCATACTGGAGCCTCTCCCCTGGGTACCGCCACTCATACAGCCTCTCCACTGTACCCATCATCGCAGCCCCTCCCTGACCAACTATCTGAGCCCGTTCTCCCCTGGTACCCCAACTCCATCTGGGTCTCTCGCCCCCATCTCATCCTGTGCCGTTACCACTGGTCCTTCCATCTTCCATACTGGGAGCCCTCTCCCCCTGGTACCCCCAACTCCAATCCTAGGGAGTCCCATCTCCCTTGGTACTCTTTCCAGATACTCCCCTTCGCTCTGGAACGGCTCCAACCTCCATCCTGAGCCTCTCCCCTGCTACCCCCAACTCATACTGGCCCACTTCTCCACCCCTGGTCCCCCAACTCATACTGGAGCCCTCTCCCCCTGTCCCCCCAACTCCATCTGGAGCCATCTCCCCCTGGTTACCAGAACAACTCCATACTGGACGCCTCCTCCCCCTGGTACAAACCAACTCCATCCTGGAGCCATTCCCCCTGGGTACCCCCAACTCCATCCTGGAGCCATCTCCCCCTGGTACCCCAACTCCATCTGGAGCCATCTCCCCTGGACCCCAACTCCATACTGGAGCCATCTCCCCTGGTACCCCAACTTCCATCCTGGAGCCATCTCCCCCTGGTATCCCCCCAAATCCATACTGGAGCCCTCTCCCCTGGTACCCAACTCCATCCTGGAGCCATCTCCCCTGTACCCCAACTCCATCCCTGGAGCTCTCTCCCCTGTACCCTCAACTCCATACTGGAGGCCATCCCCCTGGTTACCCTCACACTCCATACTGGAGCCATCTCCCCCTGGTACCCCAACTCCATCCTGGAAGCCATCTCCCCCTGGTACCCCAACTCTATACTGGAAGCATCTCCCCCTGTACCCCAACTCATACTGGAGCCATCTCCCCTGGTACCCAACTCCATCCTGGAGCCATCTCCCCTGACCCCAACTCATCTGGAGCCTCTCCCCCTGCTATCACCCTGACCCAACCTCCTATACTGAGACCCATCTCCCCCTGGATACCCCAACTATAACCATCCCCCAATCCATGGAGCCATCTCCCCCTGGGACCCCAACTCCATACTGGAGCCTCTCCCCCTGTACCCCAACTCCCATACTGGAGCCCTCTCCCCCTGGTACCCCATCTCCATACTGGACCCATTCTCCCCTGGCTCCCCTACCAACTCCATCTACTACTTAAGTCATTTTTGGGGGGTATCTGTACTTTACTATTTTATATTTTTTGCAACTTTTACTCCACATCATTATGTTTTTTAAAGTTTTTTTTTTTTTTTACATTTTACTCCCATTTTCCCTGATTCCCAAAAGTACTCGTTACATTTTGATTGCTCAGGCAGGACGTAACGTGTTGTCATCCCTACTGCCTCTGCTCTGACGGACTCACTAAACACAAATATTGGTTTTGTAAATGATGTCTGAGCGTTGGAGTGTGACCCTGCCTATCCATAAATAAATAAAAAATGTGCCATTTGGTTGGGTTAATATAAGGAGTGTGATGTGTACAGCATTTACTTTCAACTTTTACTCAAGTATGACAATAGAGTACTTTTCTCACCACTGCATTTAAGTACGTTTAAAACTAGGTACTTTTACTCAAGTAGTATTTTACTGGGTGACTTTCACTTGAGTCATTTTTCGATTTAAGGCATCTTTTACTCAAGTATGACAATAGAGTAGTTTTTCCCACCGCTGACCGTGATGGTCTACACTCTTCAAGGGGGAGAGTTTGTGCTGTAAGCCGACAACACTGGGCACAGTGTCCTTCACTCCCATTTGCCGCATTAAGGAGCAGAAAGTAGCTAGCTCGCCGTCACCCAGGCCTGATATTAGGTACACTAAAGCACATTCTATTGTAATAATTTTCACAGAACATGTACGGCATTCATGTCCGTAAAATTTCTGTAAAAAAAATTATCACGGATTCTGAACACTACCAAGTCCCGACTTCAGGAAAGTTTCAAATTCTAACTGAAGTTTCTATCCACAAGCGTAAACTAGCTTCCTGGAAAGGGCTCATCAGGACGACAGACTAAACCGAATCCGTTCGTCTCCACTCGCCTCTCGCCGCATGACAAACATAAACCTTTTTTCATAAAACTGTCTATTTCTACAATTTCTCTTCTTAAAATCACCATTTTTTTTTTCATATCAGAGGAGGCTGGTGTGATGAGCTATAGGAGGATGGGCTCATTGTATAATGGGATGAATGGAACAGAGTCCAATGTGGTTTCCATATGTTTGTGTTTGATACCGCTCCATTTATTCCTATAGCTCTTCTCACCAGCCACCTCTGGTTTTTAAACCTAACCTTAACCACACTGCTAACCTTTTTTTAGGTATAGATTACTTATGGGTTGAGCGTAGTAGAAATATCTAAACATTCTTTTAACTCCAAAGAAATTGCATGTGTCGCAGAAACCACTAACTCGTTTTTCTATTATCAGGACTCCTGCTGGCAGCTCTAAACTGGTTAGGACAGCTCATGAGGTGAACTAAATATCTGTCGACTGGTGACTAAAGAGACTTCATGCATAGCTTTTATTTTTAACCATAAGAGTAGGAGTAAGATGTCTCTATACTCAGCACCTAGGATCAATTTTCAACAGCGAGACGCTTTGTGGAGACATACCCTGATGCCGTTCAGCCAGGATAATGCTTACCCATCCAAACACGATCCGTCTACATTGACCTCTGTCAATGCTAATGCTGTTTAATCGTCAAAGGAATATAAACGTTGCAACCAAAAATCGCTGACTGCCTTGTCCTCTAGTCCAGGACAATCCCAATGTCGTACATCGTTATTTCCTTTTGACTGTGCAAACTAATGTAGGATTTACACAGAAAGAAAGAGGTGGAAACTCCCTCTGAGTACATGTTGTTTTTTGTATGGAGTGATTTAATCTCCATTATGGCAGCAATCCCTATTCTCTATGCAGTGCTTTACTTTTGACCAGGATCAACAGGGCTCGACCTGGGACACATCCCATTATGCAGTTACAGGACAGATAATCTATCAGATTCACTGACTAGCCACCAGACTCAGTCCCTGTTCACCTTAGTCCCTGTTCACCTTAGTGCCTGTTCACCTTAGTGCCTGTTCACCTTAGTCCCTGTTCACCTTA
>NC_036848.1:54276740-54281180 GCF_002910315.2 Salvelinus sp. IW2-2015
ATCCCTGTTCACCTTAATCCCTGTTCACCTTAATCCCTGTTTCACTTAGTCCCTTTCACCTTAGTGCCTGTTCACCTTAGTCCCTGTTCACCTTAGTCCCTGTTCACCTTAGTCCCTGTTCACCTTAGTGCCTGTTCACCTTAGTCCTGTTCACCTTAGGCCCTGTTCACCTTAGTCCCTGTTCACCTTAGTCCCTGTTGGAGGAGGCGGTGGGGAGGTGGTGGTGGTGGTGGTGGTTGAGAGGAGGAGGTGGTGGTGGAGAGGAGGAGGTTGAGGGGCTAACATATGATATTCTGTGGTTTCAGTAGGTCCGCTGTCATCTTAACATTGTCATATTTTTAAGGTGGTGATTGTGAAGTCGGATTCTACTTTAAAAATGGGGCAGTGTAGTTTCATCTTGGATTTACTTTATGGAATATTTTATTTATCTGATAGAATTAAGAGAACAGTGTTTGGCCAGTAGTCTTTTCATGCACTTGTTTTAATACCCTTTGAGTTTCAATATTTTTTTTTATGTAGTTACATGTATTCAGAATCTGATCAATATTTTGGGGGGTTATGTTATCTGTACAACAATGCCACCGTGTGGCTGAAAATGTAACTTCATGGTCACATGACACTGTGCAGGATAAACAGAATATTTACGCTACCCTCTCTCTCCTGCAGGTGGCAAGAGCAGCGTTTTCTTTACCAGGATTCAACATGACAACATTAGAAAACACAACTCAAATTTGCGAAACATTACAATACGAGAAAATGGCATCTACTTTTCATAGTTATGATAAATATACATTTTAGAGTGGCATTAATTTGTATTATTATTACTAAGGCATAGGGACTGTATTGTTGTCTAGGAAATATTCTCAGGTAAATATTAAACCATATGTTATATAAACATCAAATTACACTTTTTTTAGTCTGAGATAACATAATGGAACCATGTAATCTAGCCTCTACACAGAGCAATTCAACAGCCTCTTGTTAAATATTGTCATATTAACCCTGAAATTAGTCAATTAAATGACCCTGTTAGATGACTGAATGAAGCCCTTTTCTTCAATAAGGGCCCCCCAGGTAAATATTCAACAGCTTCCTGTGTGAACTGCACATACAACCTGTTCACCATTAGTTTATCATGACACCTGCGTCTGTCCAATCCAATGATAATAAATAGTTTAGTTCCTCATCTTGGCGCTGATGGTAATGACTCCTTTCAGAGCTTGTTTTCTCACCTCAATTAAGTTTAATCAGCGCTCCGCTCATCCCCCGTTCGGTTTTCTTTTTCTCCTCTGTGCTAAATGCAGATTAGCGGTGTCACAATGGAATCCAGAACCAAAGTAGCCTGTTCATGCAGTTAACCCACTGTTTCCCGGGCCCTGAAGACCCGGGCCGCCCCTCCCGCACCTCTCTGATTCAGAGGGGTTAAATGCGAAAGACACATTTCATTTGAATGCATTCAGTTGTACAAATGACTAGGTATCACCCTTTACCTTTCCGGGTGAGAGGAGCCTGCTCACCCGGAAACACGAGTAGCCTGCTCACCCGGAAATGCTCACCCGGAAACCCGAGTAGCCTGCTCACCCGGAAACCCGAGTAGCCTGCTCACCCGGAAACCCGAGTAGCCTGCTCACCCGGAAACCCGAGTAGCCTGCTCATTTATGTAGTGTGACCCGCCTCTTCTGTGTCAATTATGAAGTAGGTTTACTGGTGTGTTAGTAGCTCGCTGTTATTAGCATGATGGATGGGAGAGGAGAAAAATCTGGATCCCAAATGGAACCTTAGTCCTTATATACTACACTGTGGGCTCTAGTCTAAAGTAGTGCACTATATAGGGAATAGGGTGCCATTTGGGACCCATACAGGGGTTCATATCACTGACGACAGGGCTGACACAGCAGGGGTTCTTATCACTGACGACAGGGCTGACAGCAGGGGTTCATATCACTGACGACAGGGCTGACAGCAGGGGTTCATATCACTGACGACAGGGCTGACATCTGGAGCGTACGTGTGTAGAGGGAGGTTTAGGCGCTGTGAGAGGCGGGTGTAGCGTGTGTAGAGGAGGTTGTAGCGAATAGCGTGTGTAGGAGGAGGGTTGTAGCGGGTGCTAGAGGCAGGGTTGTGCAGTGTGCTAAGAGGGAGAGTTGTAAGCCGTGTGTAGAGGGGCGTTGCTAGCGTTGTGTAGAGGGGTTGTAAGCTGTGTGTAGCAGTGGGTTGTAGCGTGTGTTACCGAGGGGGTATGTAGCCCGTGTGTTTAGAGGCGGTTGTAGCGTGTGCTTAGAGGGGGTTGCGTAGCGTGTGTAGAGGAGGGTTGTAGGTGTGTAGAGGGCGTTGCATAGCGTGTGTAAGAGGGGGTTGTAGCTGTGTAGAGGGGGTATTGCTAGCGTGTGTAGAGGGGGTTGTAGCGTGTGCTAGAGTGGGTTCGCTAGCGCGGTGTAGAGGGGGTCTGTTAGCGCTATGCTGTAGAGGGGGTCTGTAGCGTGTGTAGAGGGCGTTCGTAGCGTGTGTAGCCAGGAGGGTGTAGCGTGTGTAGAGGGGGTTTGTAGCGTGGTAGAGGAGGGTTGTAGCGTGGGTAGAGGAGGGTAGTGTAGCGTGGGTAGAGGAGGTTGTAGCGATGTGTAGAGGGGTGTTAGCCGTGTGTAGAGGGGCAGTTCTTAGGTCGATGTAGAGGGCGTTGAGACGTGTGTAAGAGCGGGTTTAGTGTGTGAGAGGGGAGTTGTAGGGTGTTATACATGAGTGCAGTCAGGAAGTGTCAGGACATGGATAGCACCATGCGGAAGCCTGGAACGCACGCTTGCATACACAAACACACACACACCACACACACCACACACACACACACAACACGCACACACAGTCGTTTGCTCTCTTACCCCTGACCTGACACACCAGGTGGATCCATTGGCGGTTTCCAACACTCACAAACTCCGCTCTTGTCAGAAAAAAAGAGACAAAGAGAAGCGGGAGGGACGGTAGCCAGCAAAACAGAGAGAAGAAGGAGGGGAATAGGGAGCGGGAGGAATTTCAGGACTGAAGGGAGGGAGGAGAGAGAAGAGACGAGATGGAATGGATAGAGAAAGGAAGGATAGAGACAGAGTGATGAAATGGATAGAAAAAGAAGGATAGAGACAGAGTGATGATAGGATAGAGACAGGAAAGGGAAAAGTCAACTGTATTTAACAGAGCAGAAATGTATCACACAGGACCACCCTACCGTATGACCCATGAATGTTTAGCCATGTTACTCCACGCAGGAGAGGAGGCAGGAAGCCATGATGGTTTAGCATTGTACTCACGAGGAGGAGGAGGCAAAAGCCATGATGTTAGCGCATGTACTCACGAGCGAGAGGAGGCAAGAAGCCATATGTTTAGCATTACTCACGAGAGCAGAAGCAAGAAGCTAGTGATGTTTAGCATGCTACTCAGTGGAGCAGGAGAGGAGGCAGGAAGCCATGCATGCTTTAGCATGTACTCAAAGGAGAAGGAGGCAAGAAGCCAATGATGTTTAGCATGTACTCAGAGGAGAGGAGGGGGCAAGAAGCCATGATGTTTTAAACATGTACTCAGGCAGGAGCAGGAGGCAGGAAGCCATGATGTTTAGCTTGTGTACTCACGAGGAGAGGGCGGGCAGGAAGCCAGTTTTTAGACTTGTACTTCAGAGGAGAGGATGGTGGGCAAGAAGCCATTGATGTTAGCATGTACTCACGCAGGAGAGGAGGCAGGAAGCCATGATTGTTTTGCATACTACTCAAGTGGGAGGAGGAGAGAGCAGGCAAGCCATGCATGGTTTACATGTAACTCAGAGGAGAGGAGCAGGAAGCCATGATGTTTTATGCTTCGTACTTCACGAGGAGAGGAGGAGGAAGCCATTGATGTTTAGCATTTACTCAGAGGAGGGGGCAGCGGAGCACCTCTGTTGTTTTCTTCACAGTAAGCAGACTGAACTGCTCTTGCGCATGATATGAACCCCTCGCTGGTCAGCCCTGTCGTCCAGTGATATGAACCTCGCTGTCAGCCCTGGCAACAGGTGATATGCAACCCTCGTGTCAGCCCTGTCGTCAGTGATATGACCCCCTTGCTGTCAGCCCCTGTCGTCCGTGATATGAACCCCTGCTGTCAGCCCTGTCCGTCAGTGATATGATCCCCTGCTGTCAGCCTGTCGTCAGTGATATGAACCCCTGCTGTCAGCCCTGTCGTCGAGTGATATGAACCCCTGCTGTGTCAGCCTGTCGTCGAGTGATTATGAACCCCTGCTGTCAGCCTGTCGTCAGTGATAAGAACCCTGCTGTTGTTCAGCCCTGTCGTTCAGGATATGAACCTCTGCTGTTCAAGCCCTGTCGTCAGTGGATATGAACCCTGCTGTGTCAGCGCCTGTCGTCACGTGATATGAACCCCCTGCTGTCAGCCCTGTCGTCAGTGATATGAACCCCTGCTGTGTCA
>NC_036848.1:54281473-54283375 GCF_002910315.2 Salvelinus sp. IW2-2015
CGCTACAACCCCCTCTACACACGCTACAACCCCCTCTACACACGCTACAACCCCCTCTACACACGCTACAACCCCCTTTACACATGTACACACACTACAAATCTACTCAAAATACCCTAATGCCAAAATGGAAGAAAAATAAAAATTTGTTATGAAAAATATAACTAAAATATACACTATATTTACAAAAGTATTTGGACACCCCTTCAAATGAGTGGATTTGTCTATTTCAGCCACATCCGTTGCTGACAGGTGTATAAAGTCGAGCACACAGCCAAGCAATCTCCATAGACAAACATTGGCAGTAGAATGGCCTTACTGAAGAGTTCAATGACTTTCAACGTAGCACCATCATAGGATGCCACGTTTCCAACAAGTCAGTTCATCAAATTTCTGCCCTGCTAGAGCTGCCCCGGTCAACTGTAAGTGCTGTTATTGAGAAATGGAAACGTCTAGGAGCAACAACGTCTCAGCCGCAAAGTGGTAGGCCACACAAGCTCACAGAACGGGACCGCCAAGTGCTGAAGCGCGCAGTGTACAAAAATCGTCTATCCTCGGCTGCAACACTCACTGCCGAGTTCCAAACTGCCTCTGGAAGTAACGTCAGCACGAGAACTGTTCGTCGGGAGCTTCATGAAATGGGTTTCCATGGCCGAGCAGCTGCAGACAAGCCTAAGATCACCATGCGCAATGCCAAGCGTCAGCTGGAGTGGTGTAAAGAGCCGCCATTGGACTCTGGAGCTGTGGAAACACGTAATCTGGAGTGATGAATCACGCTTCATTATCTAGCAGTCTGATGGATGAACCTGAGTTTGGTGGATGCCCAGGAGAACGCTACCTACCCGACTGCATAGTGCCAACTGTAAAGTTTGGTGGAGGAGGAATAATGGTCTGGGGTTGTTTTTCATGGTTCGGGCCCCTTAGTGCCAGTGAAGGGAAATCTAAATGCTACAGCATACAATGACATTCTAGACAATTCTGTGCTTTCAACTTTGCGGCAACTGTTTGGGGAAGGCCCTTTCTTGTTTCAGCATGACAATTCCCCCGTGCACAAAGCGAGGTCCATACAGAAATGGTTTGTCGAGATAGGTGTGGAAGAACTTGACTGGCCTGCACAGAGCCCTGACCTCAACCCCATCGAACACCTTTGGGATGAATTGGAATGCCAACTGCCAGGCCTAATCGCCCAACATCAGTGCCCATCCTCACTAATGCTCTTGTGGCTGAATGAAACCAATGTTCCAACATCTAGTGGAGGCTGTTATAGCAGCAAAGGGGGGGACCAACTCCATATTAAAGTCCATGATTTTGGAATGAGATATCAATACATGTTAGAAACACCTTTTGGCAGCTATTACAGTTGAGTCTTTTTGGGCAGAGCTTTGCACACCTACATCGTGCAATATTTTACCATTTTATGTTCTGTCAAGGTATCGGTGATCATGGCTAGACCGCAGTTTAAGTCTTACCTGTAACTTGGTTACTCAGGAACATTCACCTTCTTCTTGGTAAGCAACTCCAGTGTAGATTTGGCCTTGTGTTGTAGGTTATTGCCCTGCTGAAAGGCGAAATCCTCTCCCAGTGACTGGTATAAAGCAGACTGAAGCAGGATTTCCTCTGGGATTTTCCTGTGCTTGGCTCATCCTGTTTCTTTGCCAATGTCAAGCATACCCATACCATGATGCAGCCAACACTATGCTGGACAATAAGGATGCAGTTACTCAGTGGTGTGTTGGATTTGCCCCAAACAGAAGGCTTGTGTTCCTTTGCTGTTTTTTCCCCCAGTATTACTTTAGTGCAGTGGTCTTCAACCTTTTACTGTCCAGGGACCCCCTCCCAGACAAACTGGTGACCCAGGGACCCCCTCCCAGACAAACTGGTGACCCAGGGACCCCCTCCCAG
>NC_036848.1:54284502-54286735 GCF_002910315.2 Salvelinus sp. IW2-2015
ATGGGCAGGGACTCTGCTGTCCTAGCTTCAGGGGGAAGCTGGGCAGGGACTCTGCTGTCCTAGCTTCAGGGGCAAGATGGTTCCACCATTGGGGTGCCAGAACAGAGAACAGCTTAGACTGTAGGGTTGGGAGGGCCAAGAGACCAGAGGTGGCAGAACAGAGTGCTCGGAATCAGGTGTAGGGTTTGAGCATAGCCTGAAGGTAATGAGGGGCAGTTCCTCTTGCTTCTCCTTAGGCAAGTACCATGGTCTTGTAGTGGATGTGAGCTTTGACTGGAAGCCAGTGGACTGTGCGGAGGAGTGGAGTGACATTGGAGAACTTGGGAAGGTTGAAAACCAGGCGAGCTGCAGCATTTTGGATAAGTAGCAGGGGTTTGTTGGCCCAAGTGGGGAGCCCAGCCAACAGAGAGTTGCAGTAGTCCAGACGGGAAGTGACGAGTGCCTGGATTAGGACCTGCTTCACTGTACTCTACGGCTGTTGTAGAACCTGCAGGAGCGAGTCACTGCTATGATGATAGCAGAGAACGACAGGATGTTGTCCCAGGGTCATGCCAAGGTTCTTTCCACTCTGGGAGGGAGACACTGTGGAGTTGTCAAACATGATGGAGAGGTCTTGGCAGGCCTTCAACGGGAGGAAGAGCAGCGCCGTCTTGTCGAGATTGAGCTTGAGGTGGTGGGCTGACGTCCAAGCTTAGATGCCAGGCACACAGAGATGTGTTTTAGAAGGAGGGGAGTAGTTGAGTGTCATCCATATAGCAGTTATCGGAGAGACCGTGTGAGGATATGATGGAGCCAAGGGGACTTGGTGTATAGAGAGAAGAGGAGAGAGCCTAGAAGCGAACCCTGGGGGACGCCAGTAGTGAGACAGATGCCCAGTCCTGAGAGGGTGGAGAGGACAATCTGATGTTTCACAGTGTCGAAGGCAGTGGATAGATAGGAGGATTGAGAACAGAGGTGAGTGAGTCAATTTTGGCAGTGAGGAGAGCCGCCGTTACACAGAAGAGCAGTCTCTGAGTGACCTGTCTTGAAGCCTGACTGGTTAGTGTCATGAAGATTGTTCTGAGAGCGATAGTGAAGGAGTTGGTCAGAGACAGCACTTTTTTAAGTGTTTTGAAAAGAAAGAAGGGATACTGGTCTTGTTTTTGACGTCAGAGGAGTCGAGTGTTGGTTTCTTGAGGAGGAGAACGACTCAGGCCATTTTGAAGTCAAAGGTCAGGGATGAGGCAAGTGGGGAATGGGAGAAGTTCTCCATCGATGGTCTGAAGGAGGGATGGAGTCGAGCGGCAAGTTGTTGGCGAGGCCAAACATCACAGGATTTCATCTATGAAGTGACGGGAGAAGGAGGTCAAGGCGTAGGGTAGTTCTGGGTGAGTGGGACCAGTGGAATCAATAGGCTACATGAATGAGGATCGGATGTCGTCAACAGTCTTTTCAAAGTGGTTAATGAAGTCGTCTGTGAGGAGGAACAGACTTTGCTAGGGTTGGAGGCCGAAGCTTGAAATGTAGTGATAGAATGTGGCTTTAGCAGCGAGGGAGGGAGGGAGGGAGAGAGCAGGGTTGCAGTGAGATTTATAGGAAAACAGTCTCTAGTAAAGAGATCAAATGTAATGCCTGCCTTGGGATTGGGAAATTAAGAGTGAGCAGCTGGATTAGCAGTGTTCTCTGGGGTGATTCATGTCTCCGTCAGGGCCAAAACGTCACTGGACTGAAGGGCAGCATAGGCTGAGATGAACTCTGCGTTCTGGACCACAGATCAGCAGTTCCAAACACTGCCAGAGACCAGGAATTCCACGTGTTGTTGAGAGAATGCCTAGAGTGTGCAAAGCTATACTAAAGGCAAAGGGTGGCAACTTTGAAGAATTTCAAATATACAGCTGAAGTCGGAAGTTTACATACACCTTAGCCAAATACATTTAAACTCAGTTTTTCACAATTCCTGAGATTTAATCCTAATAAAAATTCCCTGTCTTAGGTCAGTTAGGATCTCCACTTTATTTTAAGAATGTGAAATTTCAGAATAATAGTAGAGAGAATGATTTATTTCAGTTTTTATTTCTTTCATCACATTCCCAGTGGGTCAGAAGTTTACATACACTCAATTGGTATTTGGTAGCATTGCCTTTAAATTGTTTAACTTGGGTTAAACGTTTTGGGTAGCCTTCCACAAGCTTCCCACAATAAGTTGGGTGAATTTTGGCCCATTCCTCCTGACAGAGCTGGTGTAACTGAGTCA
>NC_036848.1:54291134-54301154 GCF_002910315.2 Salvelinus sp. IW2-2015
GTATGGTAAATGGTCTGAGAGAGAAACCCTTTTCTAACCCTGTTTGTTGAACCACTGCCTGCTGAGACCGTTTGGTTGGAGAGCAGAACTTTGGAATTCGTGCCCGCAAGAAATGGTAATGCGGGTATTGTTGTTAAGTGACTAGTCTTTTGTTATTTGAAAGTTTAGGTTACTTTTATAAGTTGCCATGTATATAGACAGGACTGTTAAGGATGTAGGTGCCCTATGCACTGATCTGGGGGTGGTTAGTGTTTCCCCCCCTTTGGAGGACTGGGGTAAGGTAAGCTGATCTAGATCTGTTGCTCTGGGGCAACTTAACTTCTAAGTGGGGTTTGTCCCATTATGGTACACTGTTCTCTATTGTTGGAGTATAACTTTGACCTGGGAACCCATTTGGACGCAGCCTGAGTACGGACCCATTGTTTATCTATGAATTTAATTACCAAAAAAAGTGAACTCTCTATGGCAACTGAATACTACTTGTAATTTGGCCAATGGATGCCTTGAATGCATTGTCCAGAGTAACATTTTAAGACATGCAAACACAGTAAGTAAAATTTGAATATAAAAGGTTTATGGTTTAGAAGACCCAAGATATTAAAGGCAGAGTCATTCCATATCTTTGGAAGATTATGCTGGATTGAAATTTAAAGCAATGTTCAGAGAGCTGCATTACGGTATACGTTGACTCAAATCGCTAATACCTTTTACATTTGAGCACGGACCTTCCGCGATACGGATTGAATCCAGGCACAGTTCTTGCATCTGACTACTGATTCGAGTCTTTTTTAAATATACGTGAAGTTCATTTTTAAATTCTTACCCGTTTAATATGAAGTAAAATGGGAGACCAGTATTGTTCTGAAAGGAACTTTCAAGCCACTGGGGTAATTGTTTCTTTGATTCTATTGTTATCAGGTATGAGTTTTGATCTAGCTGACCCCTGTACTGTGGATATGTATGATTTCTCATGTGGTGATATTTATGAGATTGAACAACACTTAGTTGTCAAATGTCGGCCTGTACATACCGTGGGTTAGGAAATTGACATTCATTTGAAAAATTACTCTGATTTTGAAATAAAATTGGTTTAGTTTTAGTATCCACTAGCAACTCAGAATTACTATTAAAGATGAAAATAGAATTGCTACTTGGTTATCCAAAATAATATCACAGTCATCTTCTTAACTATACATTCCCCATCACAGGAGCTCGTGTTCCAGGTAACTTAACACCAAAACTATTCATCAAGCAGTTTACTACAACAAAAACACTTTCTGCATCGACTTTGTTGTAAATAACAGGTTTTCACTAGCACAGAGTTAACCCTTTGCTGCGGTCTGCACAGGTCCTTTCCTTTGGCATGTTGATGGCCAATCTGATTTTCCCAGAAAGCCCTGTGTGACGAGGTTCAGTGTCTCTGTGGGCTACATTCCAATGTTCATCCTAGCATACTAAGTACTTAAATGCTTGCCCAATACATTGCTTCATTGGAATGTAGCCGATGGTATGCTGCTGTGGCTATTTGGAACAGAACCTTGTTGAAGCTGCGTCCCTGTGCTTTATCAGTGGTTGGATGTAGAACTGCAGGGGTCTGCTTGCATACCTCTCAATGGTTTTCTCTGGCCCTGTATTCAGGTCAGAGTGGATGAGGGAAGTTACACACATCAAGAGGTTGTGGGCTTACATTGAGCATGCTTGTCCTCCTCCAGAGAGGCCGTCGCTCATCACCTCAGAGTCCTCGCTCTCGTCCTTGTCATACCACCCAGATCGGAGCGTCCCCCGCTGTCCTCTTCACACCCTCTGCTCGACAGGGCGGACTGCGTAGCGGTGTGTACATGTTCCAGTCACAACTGCACAGGACACAGAGACAAATGAACACGACCACATTCCACACTGTTACAGGACACACATCCAGATCTGTATAACGTCTGAACCAAGACAGAAGAAAACAGTTAAAAAAAAGAGAGATGTGTAGTATATTTGAACTTTACAGTTTCGAGAGATCCTCAAAGTGCTTTTGGAATACTCTTCTGCAGTGACTGAATGGTGGGAAGAATGGCTCCAGACCTGATCAGCACAAAACAGTGTTTAGCAGTCTGCCCTCTGCTTGTGGCTTCACAATCCTTTATCTAAATGACTACAAGATGCCATTTCTCCTCAGTAAATGTTGAGCTGTTTTTGATATGAAGATAAGCCTGTATTTCTATGGTGTGTTTGTGGCCAGCAGGACCCACCTGGTTTTGAGTTTCTGTCCATGCTGCGTGAGGAGAGACTGCGACCAGCTCAGGTAGAACTGACAGGTGACCACATCGCTCCAGGGCTGATGCTATGAAACCTAACAGTTTCTCTACATAGACATCAGGCAGGAGCCGCACACCACGGCGACTAAAACACACAGAGAGACATGCTGTGGGATGCGTGTGACTACAACCATGATAATCTACTGGTCTGTGGTCACAAAAAAACTAACTCTTACATCCTCCAAGACCCAACCTCTCATTTTTACAAACAAGTACAGATCGCAGCACTTCTGACCAGAAATTAAAGTCACATGACACCTTCACGGAAACAGAAATGCCCATGAGCACTCACTCTGGTGGTGTGGCACGGCCTCCAGGACTTCTTGTGTGAGGGCGGTCTCGTTGAGGCGGAACGCCAGCACGATGGCTGCCGGCCCACTCGGCCTGGCGCAGCTGTCGACGGACACTGAACGGGTCACGTCCAGGGTCAAGGTGTAGGGGTCAAACACCAGCGCCCCGTCCCAGAGAGAAGGGTCAGCAGGCCCTCCGGAGGTTAGCAGCCCAGCGTACGACCTGAGAGAGAGAGAGAGGTGGAAGGGAAAGAGAGAGAGTGGAGGGAAAGAGAAGAAGAGAGAGGTGAGGGGGAAAGAGGAAGAAGAGGGAGGGGAACAGAGAGAAGAGAGAGGTTGGAGGGAAAGAGAGAAGAAGAGGTGGAGGGGAAAGAGAGAAGAGAGAGGTGGAGGGGAAAGAGAAGAGAAGGTGGAGGGGAAAGAGAGAAGAGAGAGGTGGAGGGAAAGAGAGAAGAGGAGAGGTGGAGGGGAAAGAGAGAAGAGAGAGTGGGAGGGGAAAGAGAGAAGAGAGAGGTGGAGGGGAAGAGAGGAGAGAGGTGGAGGGGAAAGAGAGAAGAGAGAGGTGGAGGGAAAGAGAGAAGAGAGGGGTGGAGGGGAAAGAGAGAAGAGAGGGTGGAGGGGAAAGAGAGAAGAGAGGGGGAGGGGAAAGAGAGGTGAGGGAAATGAGAGAAAGAGAGATGTGGAGGGAGAAGAGAGATGTGAGGGGAAAGAGAGAAGAGAGAGTGGAGGGGGAAAGAGAGAAAGAGAGAGGGGAGGGAAAGAGGAGGAAGAGAGAGGTGGGAGGGGAAAGAGAGAAGAGAGAGGTGAGAGCGGGAAAGAGAGAAGAAGATGTGGAGGGGAAAGAGAGAAAAGCGTTACATTGGATATCCGTGGTTCAGAACGATGCACCAGGTGGCTCTTCAGCAGAACCAAGCTCAGATAAGACACTTGTAATCCTGATACTAACCAGTAGGAGAGAAGCGGGAGAGAGCTCACTCTGATTTCAGGCTTTGAAATGGCGAGAGCTCATGTCTCCTTTCCTAACCCCTGGCAGACTGAGCTCTACCCCGTCCCATCACCCACCCCCTCATCCACCAGCGCCAGACTCCCCAAACTCTGTCATTTTCCTCCGGTCCAAGAACTCCTGGAAGGAGACAGAAAAACAGGACAAGATCAATCTCACGCAACATCTGACTAGAAGACTGCTAGCCGCCATTCTACTAGCACAGTGTACTGTTATATATGCTCTGATAGGTGTGCTGTATATATGTTCTGTAGGTGTACTGTATATATGCTCTGTAGGTGTGCTGTATATATGCTCTGTAGGTGTACTGTATATATGCTCTGTAGGTGTGCTGTATATATGCTCTGTAGGTGTTGCTGTATATATATGCTGTATATATGCTCTGTAGGTGTTGCTGTATTATATGTTGTATATATGCTCTGAAGGTGTGCTGTATATATGCTCTGTAGGTGTGCTGTATATATGCTCTGTAGGTGTGCTGTTATATATGCTCTGAAGGTGTGCGTACATTTGCTCTGACAGGTGTGCTGTATATATGCTCTGTTAGGTGTACTGTATATATCGCTCTGTAGGTGTGCTGTAATATATGCTCTGTATGTTGTGCTGTATATATGGCTCTGATGGTGTGCTGTATATATGCTCTGAGGTGTTGCTTGTAATATGTTCTGTAGGTGTACTGTATAATGCTCTGTAGGTGTGCTGTATATATATGCTCTGGTGTGCGTGTATAGTATGCTCTGAAGGTGTACTGTATATATGCTCGTAATTGCTTGTATGGAGGTGTCTGTATATATGCTGTATATATGCTCTGAAGTGTGCTGTATATATCTGTAGGTGTACTGTATTATGCTCTGTAGGTGTACTGTATATATCCTCTGTAGGCTGTACTGTATATTATGCTCTGTAGGTGTGCTGTATATATGCTCTGTAGGTGTGCTGTATATATGCTCTGTAGGTGTGCTGTATATATGCTGTTATATGCTCTGAGGTGTGCTGTATATATGCTCTGTAGGTGTGCTGTATATATGCTGTATATATGCTCTGATGGTATTCTTGCTGTATATATGCTCTGAAGTTGTGCTGTATAATGCTCTGTAGGTGTGCTGTATATATGCTCTGTAGTGTGCTGATATATGCTCGAAGGTTGTGCTGTATATATGCTCTGTAGGTGTGCTGTATATATGCTCTGAAGGTGTGCTGTATATTTGCTGTATATATGCTCTGTAGGTGTACTGTATATATGCTTGAAGGGTGCTGTATATATGCTCTGTAGGTGTGCTGTTATATATGCTCTGTAGTGTGCTGTATATATGCTCTGTAGGTGTGCTGTATATATTGCTCTGTAGGTGTGCTGTGTTATATGCTCTGAAGGTGTACTGTATATATGCTGTATATATGCTCTGTAGGTGTGCTGTATATATGCTGTATATATGCTCTGAAGGTGTGTGTATATATGCTGTATATATGCTCTGTAGGTGTGCTGTATATATGCTGTATATTATGCTGTAGGTGTGCTGTATATATGCTGTATATTGCTCTGTAGGTGTGCTGTATATATGCTGTATATACAGTGGGGGAACAAGTATTTGATACACTGCCGATTTTTGCAGGTTTTCCTACTTACAAAGCATGTAGAGTCTGTAATTTTTATCATAGGTACACTTCAACTGTAAGAGACGGAATCTAAAACAAAAAAATCCGAAAATCACATTGTATGATTTTTAAGTAATTAATTTGCATTTTATTGCATGACATAAGTATTTGATCACCTACCAACCAGTAAGAATTCCGGCTCTCACAGACCTGTTAGTTTTTCTTTAAGAAGCCCTCCTGTTCTTCACTCATTACCTGTATTAACTGCACCTGTTGAACTCGTTACTGTATAAAAGACACACTCAATCAAAACAGACTCCACCTCTCCACAATGGCCAAGACCAGAGAGCTGTGTAAGGACTCAGGGATAAAATTGTAGACCTGCACAAGGCTGGGTGGGCTACAGGACAATAGGCAAGCAGCTTGGTGAGAAGGCAACAAACTGTTGGCGCAATTATTAGAAAATGGAAGAAGTTCAAGATGACGGTCAATCACCCTCGGGTCTGGGGCTCCATGCCAAGATCTCACCTCGTGGGGCATCAATGATCATGAGGAGGTGAGGGATCAGCCCAGAACTACACGGCAGGACCTGGGTCAATAACCTGAAGAGAGCTGGGACACAGTCTCAAAGGAAAACCATTAGTAACACACCATGCCGTCATGGATTAAAATCCTGCAGCGCACGCAAGATCCCCCTGCTCAAGCCAGCGCATGTCCAGCCCGTCTGAAGTTTGCCAATGACCATCTGGATGATCCAGAGGAGGAATGGGAGAAGGTCAGGTGGTCTGATGAGACAAAAATAGAGCTTTTTGTCTAAACTCCACTCGCCGTGTTTGGAGGAAGAAGAAGGATGTGTACAACCCCAAGAACAGCATCCCAACCTGAGCATATGGAGGTGGAAACATCATTCTTTGGGATGCTTTTCTGCAAAGGGGACAGGGACGACTGCACCGTATTGAGGGGAGGATGGATGGGGCCATGTATCGCGAGATCTTGGCCAACAACCTCCTTCCCTCAGTAAGAGCATTGAAGATGGTCGTGCTGGTTCTTCCAGCATGACAACGACCCAAAACACACAGCCAGGGCAACTAAGGGTGGCTCCGTTAAGAAGCATCTCAAGGTCCTGGTGGGCCTAGCCAGTCTCCAGACCTGAACCCAATAGAAAAATCTTTGGAGGGAGCTGAAAGTCCGTATTGCCCAGCGACAGCCCCGAAACCTGAAGGATCTGGAGAAGGTCTGTATGGGGAGTGGCCCAAAATCCCTGCTGCAGTGTGTGCAAACCTGGTCAAGAACTACAGGAAACGTATGATCTCTGTAATTGCACACAAAGGTTTCTGTACCAAATATTAAGTTTCTGCTTTTCTGATGTATCAAATACTTATTGTCATGCAATAAAATGCAAATTTATTTACTTAAAAATCATACAATGTGATTTTCTGGATTTTTGTTTTAGATTCCGTCTCTCACAGTTGAAGTGTACCTATGATAAAAATTACAGACCTCTACATGCTTTGTAAGTAGGAAAATTGCAAAATAGGCAGTGATCAAATACTTGTTCTCCCACTGTATGCTTTCTGTAGTGTGCTGTATATATGCTCTGAAAGGTGTGCTGTATATATGCTCTGAAGGTGTGCTGTATATATGCTCTGAAGGTTGCTGTATATATGCTCTGTAGGTGTGCTGTATATATGCTTAGATATATTGCTCTGAAGGTTGTGCTGTATATATTGCCTCTGTAGTGTACTATGTATATATGCTCTGTAGTGGTGTACTGTATAAATGCTCTGTAGGTGTGCTGTATATATGCTCTGTAGGTGTACTGTATATATGCTCTGTAGGTGTACTGTATATATGCTCTGTAGGTGTACTGTATAAATGCTCTGAAGCGTGTACTGTATAAATGCTCTGTAGGTCGCCTGTGGTCAGTACTGTACCTCCATGGCGTCCAGGACAGGTTGCAGGAGATCTCAAACTTCTTCATGAGGATCTGTTCTCTGATGTTGTAGATGCAGACAACTTGGACTGGCCTCCAGCCAGGATGGACTCCCCGTCTGCAGAGTAGCACAGCGACGTGAAGGACCTGGAATACACAGTATGGGTGGCCACACTTAATGCCCGATGGGAAACTGTGAGGTAATTACTAAGACGCTGCTTAGGGAAATGAACGGTTGGTCCAATTAACCAGAACACTGGAGAAACACAAACAGGTTACTCCACTCACTTGCCCTTGGCGGACTGTTTGGAGGTGATCTTCTCGGTCTCCTTGCGTCCCATCTCCAGGTCGTGGCGTCCGCTGACGAGCCTGTCTGATGGCTGACTGGGTGGTTCCAGAAGGAGATCTCTCCGTCCAGCGTGGCCACGGCCAGCTCCTGACCATCCGGCCGGTACGACCCGCCAGGCTGCACAACCAATCGGCGGACAGAGGCACTTCATTCAGTGTTTCCCTACTTACCATTCTTCCGCTGAATCCCAAATCGTCTCTACACTCAGCCACACTATGACAATAGTGTCTGTCTGGAAACAACTAACAACTCTGGATTAGGAAAATGACGAAGAAATGCTCATTTAGCAGAAAACTATCCCATTAACATGACTGTCAGTCAGAGAGCTGTAGAAGGGACTGGAGGGGAGACGCGAGGGCTTACCGTCAGAGGTGAGACGGAGCGTCTCTTTGGTCTGCCAGCTGTCCATCATGTCCCAGAGGCGGACCGTCTTGTCCCATGATGCACTGGCCAGGATGGTGACTCACCGGGCTGAAGCACAGACAGCTCACTGGGCCTCGTGGCCCCCAGGACCTCTAGCAGGCGTCCAGTCTGCATGGACCAGATGAAGACCTCGAAGGAGTCCTGGGCCCCAGCGCTCACAGGTCCCCGCTCGGGTTCCACGCCAGAGACGGAAACTGGGCCGGCGCGGAACGTGACGTCCGGAAATTACGGGTACCTGTGTAGATACAGTAGTCCAGACAATCAACTATCAGTATGAACCACTCATGAACCATAGAGCCTGTTTCTCTATGAAACCTTCCTAGTGTATGGTGATTGAAAGGGAAAACAGTGTTTCTTGGAAGATTTATATAATGGTACATTGCTAGTTGTTTTAATTAAAGGGGAGTATTGTGCATGTCTGTCTTCAACAGGTTTGTGGTGTGTAGGGTGGGTGAAGCTGCTTCACCAGTGTGTTCTCTTACCTGTGCAGGTCTGAAGGGCTCGGACCTGTTCCGTCCAGGGAGGCGCTTGACGTTGACCAAAAGCCTCGCTCTGGAGGTGAAGGTGACGTTAGTGACAGAGCTGGTGTGTTCTGTGAACGTGACGAAGCACAAGCCGCTGGTCATGTTCCACACTTTCACCTGAAACACAGAACACCATCAGCATTCACATGCCTGTTTGAAAACACAGGGAAATCCTGCTGTTGTTACCTAACCATAGAATCATTTGGGGGATGCTTATATTAGTTGTGTAATGAAATTGTGTTTCTTGCATATCCCAGCTTCCCCTAAAGCTCCCGCAGGGAGTGGGGTCATGGCCAGGGTCACCATTTTCATGACCTTGGTATTSCAAAAACGTTGTATCATTCAGCCAACACGTGGTTTGGCACAACAGAACAACTGAGATGKYGCAGCTAACAGGCCATGGAGAAAAATMTARAAGAACTCACTTTCCCATCATCCCCCCCTGTAGCGATGTACTGTCCGTCGGGGGAGTAAGCCAGGGCGGCCATGTTGTTGAAGTGTCCCTGCTGTTTGAACACGTAGGATTCACTCTGCCACTCCCACACCAGCAGCTGGCCCAGACCTGGACAACACACAAGGCAACGTGTCACACGGGTAATTGATGATACTTTGTTCCTGTGTTAAACACTGCAAGTTTGGATGTGCTATTTGGGTATGTTAATTGAGACACCATGAGACCATACCTGAGCAGCCAAAGCCTATCCAGTCGCCAGAGCTGTTCATTGACACTGTGGCGATCCTCTGGTCTGAGATACTGAGAGAACACATGAAAACACACAGGCTCAGCTATTGCTACTAGCCAATAATACTAGTACAACAAAACCTAATTGTCCTAACTGTCCTAACAACTTATGATGAATGACACCCACGAGTAAGAACTGCAGGCTTGGGGGCTGAATGAAACTGGTCATTGAGTGGTTCAACAGTCGAGGAGTTAGTGTGTGTGTGTCCGTGTGTGTGACCCCTGACCTTAGGGAGTGGATGAGGTTGAACTCGGGCAGTTCGTGGAGATGGAAGATCCCCGAGGCGAACCCAGTCACCAGGATGTGTGTGGGCTTGTGGAACGCTGCAGCCGTCAGGTTGTTGAAGTCACCCTCCTTGTTGAAGAAGTGTCTGATGGAGACCAACACAACAGGCAGCGTCCAATCAGAAACCAACCTCACATTGGTAACACTCAGTCGGCCCAAAACAAATGTAAGTATCATCAGTCTTTATTTGTAAATCGCTTGGTAAGACTTGGTTAGACTCATGGCCAGGCAAACCGCCGAGGCAGTATGCTGCTGTACCACAGATACTTCAACATGTTTCTGAGGTGACATACTTGGCCAGGCAAACCGTCGAGGCAGTATGCTGCTATACCACAGATACTTCAACATGTTTGTGAGATGACATACTTGCTCCTCTGTTTGTATCTGACGTTCTTGGTTCCCTCCTTCTCCTTGGGTCTCTCTCCTTTCCCTCTGATCACCTCTCCTCTGGGCTCTTCCTCCTCTCCTCTCCTTCTCCTCTCTCCTCCTTCTCCTCTCTCCACTGGTAGCCTGGTCTTTTCTCAGAACCAGCCCGTCCAGCTCCGTATCACTCTCCCACACACACAGCGTCCCG
>NC_036848.1:54301254-54366730 GCF_002910315.2 Salvelinus sp. IW2-2015
TTAGGCCCCCCAAGTTTGGGGCGAAGTGAGACCCGAGAAAAGTAGGGCAGCTCCAACTGGGTGAATAGGTTCTGATGTTTTGTCTTTGAGACCTTGACAATGAGCCAGACAGAGACAGTTATCTGACTATCAGGGTCAGCTAACAGAATAGTCTGACGGCCTGTTGTCTGGTTCTCTTATCACCTATCAGTTTATTGTTGCCATACTGCCCCAGTGGACTAGAGCAACCTGGCACAGCTCTAAAACAACCACACACACACAGACACAACACACACAACCTGACACAACGACACACACTGACCACAACCACACACACTGACACAACCACAACACACACATACACAACCACACACACTGACACAACCACACACACACAGACACAACCACACACACACAGACCACAACCACACACAACTTGACACAACCACACACACTGACACAACGCACACACCACAACCACGACACACTGAACACACACACACACTACACTGAACACACACACGCACACAACCAAACCACACACACGACAACCACACACACTGACACACATACAGACACAACCACACACACTACACAACAACACACTGTACCCAACCACACACACTACACAGCACACACCACACACACACCACACACACTGAAACAACCACACACACAAACACACACCACAGACACACAAACAGACCCACACCAACACACACTACATACAGACACACAACTACACACTCAGACCAACCACACACACAGACACAACCACACAACACACAGACACACAACCACACACAACCACACACACAGACACAACTACATACAGACACACAACTAACACACAGACACATACCTTACACTCAGAACACAACCACAGCACTACTCAGACCACAAACTATCACACACCAACAGACCTGTACTCACCATAACATACCTATTTAGTAACAAACCCAAAACTTCACACAAAACACACCAACTTCATTGAAAAGCAGTGTTCCTGCGGAAACGTCCTTGACAGAGTCTGGATCAATGGGTTGTAGATCGCAGAAGAGCAGTTGAGCTCACGTTCCACAACCAATCTGAGAGAGAGAGAGAGAGAGAGAGAGTAGACAGAGAGAGAGAGAGAGGAGAGAATGAGAGAGAGAGAGAGAGAGGAGAGAGGAGAGAGAGAGAGAGAGAGAGAGAGAGAGAGAAGACACACAGGACACCAACCACACCAACAGACACAACCACACACCACTGACACAACCACCACACACCAGGACACACCACACACCACACAGACACAACCACACACACGACACAACCAACACACACTGACACAACCACACACACAACCACACACACTGACACAACCACACACACTGACACAATACAGACAACACACACACAACTGACACAAGCCACACACCACTGACACACCCACACACACTGACAACAACCACACACACTGACACACCACACACACTGACACAATACGAGACACAACCACACACACTGACACAACCACACACACTGACCAACCACACACACTGAACACAACACACACACAACCACACACACTGAACAACCACAACACACAACACACACACACAGCGCACACAAACAGACACAACCACACACACAAACATACATACAGACACACAACACACACTCAGACACAACCAACAACACAGACACACCACACACACACACAGACACACAACCCACACAAACCACACACACAGACAAACTAACATACAGACACACTAACTACACACACAGAACACAACCCTGTAACTCAGACACAACAACACACCTCAGACACAACTACACACACAACGACTGTACTCACCAGTAAACATACCTATTTTGTAAACAAACAAAACTTCACACAAACCACACACACTTCATGAAAAGCAGTGGTTCCTGGGAACGTCCTTGACAGAGTCATCAATGGGAATGTAGATCGCCAGAGCAGCAAGTTGAGCTCCACGTTCCCACTCAATACTGGAAAGAAGGGAGAGAGGAGAGAGAGGAGGGGGGGGGTGAGGAAAAAAGAAGAGAGAGAGAGAGAGAGAGAGGAGAAGAGAGAGAGAGAGAGAGAGAGAGAGAGAGAGAGAGAGAGAGAGAGAGAGAGAGTGTAAAGGGCAACCAGGAAAGAACAAACACGATTGTAAATACAACCCATTTTTAATATATTTCAGTTTGTGTACTTTAACGTATTGCCACACAGTTACAACACTGTACATAGCCATTCCATGACATGTTTATGTTTACTGTAAACATTTGTATTGTTTATTTCACTTTTGTTTTTTATCCATTTCACTTGCTTTGGCAATGTAAACATATCTTTCCCATACCAATAAAGCCCGTTGAATTTAATTGAATTGAGAAGAGAGCGTGAGTTAGCGGAACACAGTTGTGGTCTTTCTCAGGTGCTGCTGGGAAATGGTGTTCAGGGGGTTTTGTCTCTGCTTTGTTGATCAACGATGTCATGGCCTACAATTCATCAATGTCAGCTATACTCATCTGATACTTTATGATATTATTGTATTACATCACAGTACGGGTAGGAGGTGATTGACCCCCCCCCCCACACACACACACCTCAATACAACACACAATGCCCCTAAGACACACACACACACACAATGCCCCCCAAGACACACACAAGCACGCACGCGCACACACACACACACACACACACACACACACACACACACACACACACACACACACACACACACACACACACACACACACACACACACAACACCACACACACACACACACACACACACACAGCCCCCCAAAACGCATACACACACACACAGGACCACACACACCCCTCCTTTGTGAGATTGTAAATGAGAAGAGACTCAACCATGCGTTGGGCCCTCATTAATCTGTGCTCTGCTCTACTCTGCTGCTCACTCTTGATTCATGAAGAGCAACCTTTACTGACATCAAGCATGACTGATAGCCAATACACACACACACACACTTGAATAAACATGCACAGTACTTAAACAAACACCACACACACAAACCTAAACACATAAATTTTACATTTACATATACCCCTCTCTACCCCACTCTGCCTAGGGCCCTTTCATTTCATGTAAAGACTAAAAAAGGACTGTTTTTGTGTGTGTGTGTGTGTGTGTGTGTGTGTGTGTGTGGCGTGCGTGCGTGCGTGCGTGTCCTAGCTCTGCTCTGTTAGAATAAGGAGAAAGGGGTGAGGTAATGGTCACTGTACAGTGATTACACAGACTCCTCCTCCATCACAGTCTTACCATGAGGAAACCCCTGCTGGTTACAGGTCACCTTCTGTCCTTACTGACCAAGAGAAGAACAGAAGGTGGGGAGAGAAGGAGATAGAGAGAGAGAGAGATAGAAGGAGTAGCGAGAGAGCAGGAAGAGAGTGAAGGATGGCGGAAGGACGGAAAGAGAGAGAGATGGAGAGGAAATGAGAGGGAAGGACGGAAAAAGACAGCAACAGAGAGAGTAAGATACGGAAAGAGAAAGAGATGGAGGAAGAGTGAGAGCGACTGAGAGAAAAGGCTGCGTATCAGTCCTGTGTGTGTAAAACAGGGTTATAGGTTGTCAATCTATCAGAGATCAGTATAGGCCCCTGGCCAAGCCCAGCCAGTAGGTCTGGAGAACAAGTCACCTGCTGCCATCTCTACCCCTCTGATCACATCTCTCACTGACAAACAGAGACAGGAGGGGGGAGGAGCCCTGAGACATGACCTCTAATCTGTCTTCCTGTCTCCTACCTTCAGCCTCCTGGTAGAGGAACCAGGGAGAGAGTTGCCCTGAGACATGAAGGTGGGGGAGAGTGAACTCTGTCTTCCTCTACTCTCTACTCTGTCTTCCTGTCTCCTACCTTCAGCCTCCTGGTAGAGGTAACCAGGGAGGGAGGTTGCCCTGAGACATGACCTCTAATATGTCTTCCTGTCTCCTACCTTCAGCCTCCTGGTAGAGGTAACCAGGGAGGGAGGAGCCCTGAGACATGACCCTCTAATCTGTCTTCCTGTCTCCTACCTTCAGCCTCCTGGTAGAGGTAACCAGGGAGGGAGGTTCCCTGAGACATGACCCTCTAATCTGTCTTCCTGTCTCCTACCTTCAGCCTCCTGGTAGATAACCAGGGAGAGAGGGAGCCCTGAGACATGACCCTCTTACTCGTTCTTCCTGTCTCCTACCTTCAGCCTCCTGGTATGAGGTAACCAGGAGAGAGGTTGCCCTGAGACATGGCCCTCTACTCTGTCTTCCTGTCTCCTACCTTCAGCCTCCTGGTAGAGGTAACCAGGGAGGAAGGTTGCCCTGAGACATGACCCTCTAATCTGTCTTCCTGTCTCCTACCTTCAGCCTCCGTAGAGGTAACCAGGGAGGGAGGTTGCCCTGGAGACATGACCCTCTAATCTGTCTTCCTGTCTCCCACCTTCAGCCTCCTGGTAGAGTGAACCAGGGAGAGAGGTTTCCCTGAGACATGACCCTCTAATCTGTCTTCCTGTCTCCTACCTTCAGCCTCCTGGTAGAGGTAACCAGGGAGGGAGTTGCCCTGAGACATGACCCTCTACTCTGTCTTCCTGTCTCTACCTTCAGGCCTTCGGTGTTGTCTCTTTCTCTCTTTTCATTCCCTCAGGTATTCCCCTGTAATGTCCTAGGACCATAGGACAGCTCCTCCCAGTAAAACAAATAGAGGGCTTCCACGATGACATCACCCTGACGCCTTGACCTCTGACCCACTCTTCAGATCTAATGTTATGTGTCACATGCTTTGTAATCAAGAGGTGTAAAACTAACAGTGAAATGTTTGATTACAGCCCCTTCCCAACAATGCATTGAGAGAAAAAAAAGAGAAATAACTGAAAAATAATAAATACACAATGAGTAAAAATAACTTGGCTATATACACGGGGTACGAGTACCGAGTCAATCTGCAGGGGTACAAGTTAATTGAGGTAGATATGTACGTATACAGGATAGATAAAGTGACTAGGCAACAGGATAGACAATAAACTGTAACAGCAGCGTATTTGGTGAGTCAAAAGAGTTGGTGCAAAAAGGGTCAATGCAGATAGCTACCCGGATTAACAGTCTTATGGCTTGGGAGTAGAAGCTGTTCAGGGTCCTGTTGGTTCCAGACCTGGTACATCTGTACCGCCTGCCCTGTGGTAGCAGAGAGAACAGTCTATGACTTGGGTGGCTGGAGTCTGACAAATGTTTAGGGTCTTCCTCTGACCCCGCCTGGTATAGAGGTCCTGGATGGCAGGGAGATCGGCCCTAGTGATGTACTGGGCCGTACGCASTATCCTCTGTAGCYCTTTGTGTTKGGYTGCCAAGCAGTTGCCYTACCAAGCGTTGATGCAGCCAGTCAAGATGCTCTCATTGGTGCAGRTGTAGAACTTTAAAGATCTGAGGGCCCATGCCGATTCTTTTCAGCCTCCTGAGGGGGAAGAGGTGTTGTTGTGCCCATTTCACAACTCTGTTGGTGTGTAGACCATGATCATTACTTAGAGATGTGGACAACGAGGAAATTGAATCCCTCGACCTGCTCCACTACAGTCCCGTTGATGTGTTTGRGGCTGTGCTTGGRCCTCCATTTCCTGTAGTCCACGATGCAGCTCCTTTGTCTTGCTGATGTTGAGGGAGAGGTTGTTGTCCTGGCACCACACTGCCAGGTCTCAGCCTACAGGGAGGAGGTCAGTCTCATGGTTGTCGGTGATCAGGCCTACCACCGTTGTGTCGTCTGCAAACTTAATGATGGTGTTGGAGTCGTGCKWGGCCATGCAGTCGTYGGTGAACAGGGAGTGCTGGAGGGGGTTAAGCATGAGGGGCCCCCGTGTTGAGGGTCAGCGTGGCAGATGTGTTGTTGCCTACTCTCACCACCTTGGGGCGACCCGCCAGGAAGTCTAGGATCCAGTTGGTAGAGGGAAGTGTTTAATCCCAGAGTCCTTAGTGATGATGTTAATCAAATGAATTAATCAAATGGCCACTGGACTATTTACATTGACACCCCCCCCCCCCCCTCCATCTGTTTTGTAGACTCCTGCTACTCGCTGTTTATTATCGTTGCATAATCACTTTACCCTACCTACATGTACAAATTACCTCAACTACTACCTGCACCCCCGCACACTGACTCGGTATACCCCCTGTATACCCCCTGTATACAGCCTCCACACTGACTCGGTACCGGTACCCCCTGTATATAGCCTCGTTATTGTTATGTTACTGTTACTTGTTATAATTGTTTGGTGTTTTTTACTTTAGTTTATTTGGTAAATATTTTCTTAACTCTTCTTGAACTGCACTGTTGGTTAAGGGCTTGTAAGAAAGCATTTCATAGTAAGGTCTACACTTGTTGTATTCGGCGCTTGTGACAAATAAACATTTATTTGATCTTGGAGGTGCTTCTTTTGTCCAGGTGGGAAACGGCACTGTGGAGTGCAATAGAGATTGCGTCATCTGTGAATCTGTTGGGGCGGTATGCAAATTGGAGTGGGTCCAGAGTGTCTGGGATGATGGTGTTAATGTGAGCCATGACCAGCTTTTCAAAGCATTTCATGGCTACAGATGTGAGTGCTATAGGGTGATAGTCATTTAGACAGGTTACCTTGGCGTTCTTGGGGACAGGGACTATAGCGGTCTGCTTGAAACATGTAGGTATTACAGACTGGGTCAGAAAGAGGTTGAAAATGTCAGTGAAGACACTCCTGGTAATCCATCTGGCCCTGCGGCCTTGTGAATGTTAAACTGTTTATAGGACTTACTCACATCGGCTACGGAGAGCGTGATCACACAGCTGGAGCTCTCATGCGTGGTTCAGTGTTGCTAGTCTCGAAGGGAGCATAAAAGGTATTTAGCTCGTCTGGTAGGCTCGCGTCACTAGGCAGCTCATGACTGTTTTTCCCTTTGCAATCCGTGATAGTTTGCAAGCCCTGACACATCCAACGAGCGTCAGAGCCGGTGTAATATTATTCAATCTTGGTCCTGTATTGATGCTTTGGCTTTTTGATGGTTCGTCGGAGAGCAAAATGCTTTAAAACGCTGGTAATTTCTTATAATCGTACTGATTAGTGTCCCACTCCTTGAAAGCGGCAGCTTTGGCCTTCAGCTCAGTGCAGATGTTGTCTGTAATCCATGGCCTCTTGTTGACATGCTGTTAGAAATTAGGCCAAATGTTTACCTCTGCGTGAAAATGTTCTTGTTTGCTTAAAGGCCCTCTACAACGGTCTTAGTGCCAGCATTGGTTGTGGTGTTAAATAGACAGCTACGAAAAATATAGATGAAAACTCTCTTGGTAAATAGTATGGTCTACAGCTTATCTCAGGTGACCAGAACCTAAAGACTTCTTTTATATTAGAGATCACACACACACCCCCGAGTTGCCCAAACGCCATCGTTCTGTCCAGCTGATTTTAAAGCTAGATTTATATTTATCAGGTTCAGCCACGACTCTGAGAAACATAGGATATTACAGTTATTCAGATCGCATTGATAGGATAGTCTCGAACGGAGCTCATCCAGTTTACTCTCCAGTGGTCTCACATTCACCAATAGAACAGAGGGTATTTGCGATTTATCCGACGCAGTCTCGCCAGGAGCTTATCCTTATGGTTGTGTAGTCAAAATAAACTATACGTATGGTATGGTTGGAATTCGGTGTGTGTGGGCGTAGGAGTGTGTGTGGAGAGGGGGGGGAGGGCATAGTGCTAGAATGTGTGTGTGTGCTGTACAGTTCCCTTTTATTCTCTTGAAAATGTATTGAACTATTTATTGAATATTTATTGAATATTTAGGAACAGTAGCATAATGATTTGCTGAAACAAGATGGTCAAACAATAGCCTAAATTGAAACCATACTTCAGTAAAAAAAGAGAGAGAATAAATCACACATTGCACATGCTTTACCCTTTAATTTACTGAAAAATTACGTTTTTCATGAGCATTTAGGCCTGTTCATTTGAAAAGGCTTATTGAACAGTACTTGTAAAGAAACAAAATGTGAAATAGTACATGGACATTGTGTAGGCCGACTGCAAGTGTGGGCTACCACCCTACAATTCTACCGGCATATGAATTAATTACAAAATTAAATTAAATACAAAATAGGCTTAGAAAATAAATAGCCTATAAAACAACAAAGTTTAGAAAGTAAAGATCCCACTGTCCATTTATGAGACTCTAGTTAACCTACTTTGTCTTCATTTCTTTTATAACACTGTTGAGAAACAGAACAGAATGTGCCAGGTTTCAGTCGGTGCATAGAGTTAGTACTGCGTAGAGTTAGTACTGCGTAGAGTTAGTACTGCGTAGAGTTAGTACTGCGTAGAGTTAGTACTGCGTAGAGTAAGTACTGCGTAGAGTTAGTACTGTGTAGAGTTAGTACTGTGTCAGAGTTAGTACTGTGTAGCTAGTTGTGAGAGTTATCTTAGTACTGTGAGGGCTATAGAGTAAGTACTGCGTAGAGTAGTACTGCGTAGAGTAAAGTATCGTGTAGTTAGTACTGCGTGGAAGTTAGTACTGTGTAGTTAGTACTGCGTAGAGTTTAGTACTGTGTAGTTTAGTACTGCGTAGAGTTAGTACTGCGTAGAGTTTAGTACTGCGTAGAGTAAGTACTGTGTAGAGTTAGTACTGTGCTAGAGTTAGTACTGTGTAGAGTAGTACCGTAGAGTTAGTACTAGGCATAGAGTAAGTACTGCGTAGAGTTAAGTACTGCGTAGTTAAGTAACTAGATTTTTAGCACATAGAGTTAGTACTGCGTAGGAGTTAGTACTCCGGGTGAGTTAGTACGGCTGTAGAGTTTAGTACTGCGTAGAGTTCCAGTACTGTGTAGAGTTAGTACGCGAGTTTATAGCGTAGAGTTAGTACTGGTAGGAGTCTAGTACTTGTGGTGTGAGAGTTAGTACTGCGTAGTTAGTACTTGCGTAGAGTTAGTACTGGTTTTGCTGTAGAGTTAGTACTGCGTAGAGTAAGTACTGTGTAGAAGTTAGTACTGTGTAGAAGTTAGTACTTGCGTAAGTTAGTACTGCATAGAGTAAGTTATGCGTAGAGTTAGTAACTTTGTGGTAGTTAGTACTGGGGTGCGTAGAGTTTAGTACTACCTCGGAGTTAGTGACTGCGAGAGTTAGTACTGCGTAGAGTTAGTATTGTAGTAGTTAGTAACTGGATAAAGTTAGTACTGCGTAATTAGTACTGCGTAGAGTTAGTACTGGTGCGTAGAGTTAGTACTGGGCGTAGAGTTAGTACTGGCGTAGAGTTAGTATGCGTAGAGTTAGTAACTGTGTAGAGTAGTTAGTACTGCGTAGAGTAAGTACTGTGCGTAGAGTTAGTACTGCGTAGAGTTTAGTACTGCGTAGAGTTAGTACTACGTAGAGTTAGATCTGCGTAAAGTTAGTACTTAGCGTAGAGTTACGTACTGCGTAGAGTTAGTACTCTGCGTGGAGTTAGTATGTGTATGAGTTAGTACTGGTAGATTAGTACTTTGCGTAGGTTAGTACTGGCGTAGAGTTAGTTATGCGTAGAGTTAGTATGCGTAGTTAGTACTGCGTAGAGTTAGTACCGCGTAGAGTTAGTACTGCGTAGAGTTTAGTAATGTAAGCGTAGTAGTTACGTGCGTAGAGTTAGTCTGGCGTAGAGTAAGTACTGCGTAGAGTTAGTACTGCGTAGAGTTAGTACTGCGTAGAGTTATAGCTACGTAGAGTTAGATCTGCGTAAAGTTAGTACGGTGCGTAGAGGTTAGTACTGCGTGGAGTTTAGTACTGTGTAGAGTTATTACTGGTGGCGTAGAGTTAGTACGGCGTAGAGTTAGTACGTGCGCTAGAGTTAGTATGCATAGATTGTACTGCGTAGTTAGTACTGCGTAGAGTTAGTACTTTGGCGTAGAGTTAGTACCTGTGTAGAGTTAGTACTGGCGTAAAGTTTAGTACTGCGTAGAGTTAGTACTGTAGGTTAGTACGCTGAGTAAAGTTAGTACTGCGTAGAGTTAGTACTGGCGTAGAGTTAGTACTGGGGGTTTAAGAGTTAGTACTGCGTAAGTTGAGGTACTGCGGTAGAGTTAGTACCGCGTAGAGTTTAGTATTGTGCTAGAGTTAGTACGTAGTGTGGAGTTAGTACTGGTGTAGAGTTTAGTACTGTGTAGAGGTTAAGTACTTGTGCGTAGTAGTTAGTACTGCGTAGAGTTAGTACAGCGTAGAGTTAATACTGTGTAGACTGCGTACGTTAGTACTGCGTAGAGTTAGTACTGCGTAGAGTTGTACTGCGTAGATTAGTACTGGCGTAGAGTTAGTACTGCGTAGAGTTAGTACTAGCGTAGAGTAGTACTGCGAGAGTTAGTACTGCGTAGAGTTAGTACTGCGTAGAGTTAGGAGTCTACGTAGATAGTTAAGAATCTGCGTAAGTAGTATTGCGTAGAGTTAGTACTTGGCGTGAGAGTTAGTACTGTGTAGAGTTAGTAGCCGCGTTAGGAGTTAGTACTGCGTAGAGTTAGTACTGCGTAGAGTTAGTACTGCATAGAGTTAGTACTGCGTAGTTAGTACTGCGTAGAGTTAGTACTGGATCTGCGTAGAGTTAGTACTGTGTAGAGTTAGTACTGCGTATAAGTTAGTACTGCGTAGAGTTAGCGTAACTGGTAGAGTTAGTACTGCGTAAAGTTAGTACTGCGTAGAGTTGTACTGCGTGTAAGGCTGCGTAGAGTTACTGTGGCGTGTAGAGTTAGTACTGGTAAGTTAGTATCTGCGTAGAGTTAGTACTGCATAGAAGAAGTTAGTACTGCGTAGAGTTAGTATTGCGTAGATGTTAGTACTTGTGTAGAGTTAAGTACTTGGCGAGAGTTAGTACTGCGTAGAGTAAGTACTTGCGTAGAGTTAGTACTGCGTAGAGTTAGTACTTGCGTAGAGTTAGTACTACGTAGAGTTTAGATTCTGCGTAAAGTTAGTACTTGCGTAGATTTAGTACTGCGTAGAGTTAGTAGCTGTGTGAGTTAGTACTGTGTAGAGTTAGTACTGCGTAGAGTTAGTACTGCGTAGAGTTAGTACTTGTTTGCGTAGAAGAGTTAGTAATTGCGTAGAAGTTAGTACTGCGTAGTTAGTACTTGCGTAGAGTTAGTAACTGCGTAGAGTTAGTACTGCGTAGAGTTAGTACTTGCGTAGAGTAAGTTCTGCGTAGAGTTAGTACTGTGTAGAGTTAGTACTGCGTAGAGTTAGTACTGCGTAGAGTTAGTACTGTGTAGTTAGTACTTGTGTGTAGAGTTAGTACTGCGTAGAGTTAGTACTGCGTAGAGTTTAGTACTGGTAGAGTTAGTACTTACTGGTAAGAGTTAGTGCTGCGTAGAGTTAGTACTTGCTGCGTAGAGTTAGTACTGCGTAGAGTAAGTACTGCGTATAGTTGTACTGTGTAGAGTTAGTACTGCGTAGAGTTAGGCCCTAAAGCTAATACGTACGCACTAATGCAACATAAAAATAATGACAGAAATTTATCCTATAGATATGAATTGCACAAAGAATTAGTATATCCACACACACACTTATTACTTACTTATGTATTTTTTATGCTTTGTTTTCCTGCCCGCCACCCACCCACCCTTCATCCTCCACAATATTCCATGACTTAAACCACCTGCCCACATATAACCATGGGGACTGCAGGTTATGAGTCAACCTAGTGTGAGTGTCTGTGGGGTATCATGTATGTGGTGGTGTGTGTGTGTGTGTGTGTGTGTGTGTGTGTGTGTGTGTGTGTGTGTGTGTGTGTGTGTGTGGTGTGTGTGTGGTGTGTGTGTGTGTGGTGTGTGTGTGTGTGGTGTGTGGTGTGTTGTGTGTGGTGTGTGTGGTGTATCATGTGTGTGTGTGTGTTGCATGTAGTGTGAGTGTGTGTTAGATGTAGATGTAGATGAGGTTTCTCTGCTGTAGGGGGAATGGGCTGCGGTTGGCTGGGCTGCCAAGAAGACGGCTCCCATAGGAAAACGACTTTTTTAAATTACCCATACATCACTGTCAGACACTGCTGCACAGCAGAGCTACAGAGTCCACGCGTACACACACATGTGTATACACACACACACACATATACAGAGACATATATATATACAAAAGTATGTGGACCCACTGCTCGTCGAACATCTCATTCCTAAATCATGGGCATTAATATGGAGTTGGTCCTCCCTTTGCTGCTATGACAGCCTCCACTCTTCTGGGAAGGCTTTCCACTAGATGTTGGAACATTACTGCGGGGACTTGCTTCCGTTCAGCCACAAGAGCATTAGTGGGGTCGGGCACTGATGTTGGGCGATTAGGCCTGGCTCATTGTTGGCATTCCAATTCATCCAAAAGGTGTTCAATGTGGTTGAGTGCAGGGCTCTGTGCAGGCCAGTTAAGTTCTTCCACACAGATCTCGACAAACTACCTCCTCCACCAAACTGTACAGTTGGCACTATGCATTGGGGCAGGTCAGATGGTGAAGCATGATTTATCACTCCAGAGAACGCGAGTCCAATGGCGGCGAGCTTTACACCACTCCAGCCGACGTTTGGCATTGCGCATGGTGATCTTAGGCTTGAAGATTGAACTCGTTGGCTTGAACGCCAAGCGTCACCTCTGAAGGGAACCTGGCACCATCCCTACGGTGAAGCATGGTGGAGGCAGCATCATACTGTGTGGATGTTTTTCAGAGACAGGGACTGGAAGACTGGTCAGGATGGAGGAAAATATGAATGCAGCAAAGTACAGAGATCCTTGATGAAAACTTCTTCCAGAGCACCCAGGACCTCAGACTGGGGCGAATGTTCACCTTCCAACAGGACAACGACCCTAAGCACACAGCCAAGACAACGCAGGAGTGGCTTCGGGACAAGTCTCTGAATGTCTTTGAGTGGCCCAGCGAGAGGCCGAACTTGAACCTGATCGAACATCTCTGGAGAGAATTGAAAATAGCTGTGCAGCAACGCTCCCCGTCCAACCTGACAGAGCTTGAGAGGATTTGCCAAAATTTCTACAAAACTGTTTTTGCTTTGTCATTATGGGGTATTGTGTGCAGATTGTTGAGGAAAATAATAAGGCTGCATGGCTACCAGCATTCTGCAACAATGCGCCATCCCATCTGGTTTCAGCTTCGTGGGACTATCATTTGTTTTTCAACAGGACAATCACCCAAAACAGACCTCCAGGCTGTGTGAGGGCTATTTGACCAAGGAGAGTGATGGAGTGCTGCATCAGATGACCTGGCCTACACAATCACCCGACCTCAAACCAATTGAGATGGTTAAGGATGAGTTGGACCGGAAATTGAAGGAAAAGCAGCCAACAAGTGCTCAGCATATGGGAACTCCTTCAAGACTGTTGGAAAAGCATTCCTCAAGAAGCTGGTTGAGAGAATGCCAAGAGTGTGCAAAGCTGTCATCAAGGCAAAGGGTGGCTACTTTGAAGAATATCAAATAWAAAATACATTTGGATTGGTTACTACATGATTCCATATGTGTTATTTCATAGATTTGATGTCTTCACTATTATTCTACTGTCACGCCCTGACCTTAGAGATCCTTATTTATTCTCTATGTTTGGTTAGGTCAGGGTGTGCTTCGGGTGGGAGAATCTATGTTTTCTAATTCTTTGTGTTTTTGGCTGAGTATGGTTCCCAATCAGAGGCAGCTGTCTATCGTTGTCTCTGATTGGGGATCATATATAGGTTGTCATTTTCCGTTTGGGTTTTGTGGGGAGTTATTTTCTGTTTAGCTGTTTTGTTGCCTGACAGAACTGTGCGCTTTCGTTTTTTCTCCTTTGTTATTTTGTTGCGGTGTTCAGTTTATTAAAAATCATGAACGCCTACCACGCTGCACCTTGGTCTCCTTCTTCATCCGATGACAGACGTTACATTTACAATATAGAAAATAGTAAAAATTAATTTAAAAACGTGGAATGAGTAGTCCAAACTTTTGACTGGTACTGTATATATATATACATACCAACTCAGCAAAAAAAGAAACGTCCTCTCACTGTCAACTGCGTTTATTTTCAGCAAACTTAACATGTGTAAATATTTGTATGAACATAACAAGATTCAACTACTGAGACATAAACATAAAGTTCCACAGACATGTGACTAACAGAAATTGAATAATGTGTCCCTGAACAAAGGGGGGATCAAAATCAAAAGTAACAGTCAGTATCTGGTGTGGCCACCAGCTGCATTAAGTACTGCAGTGCATCTCCTCCTCATGGACTGCACCAGATTGCCAGTTCTTGCTGTGAGATGTTACCCCACTCTTCCACAAAGGCACCTGCAAGTTCCCGGACATTTCTGGGGAGAATGACCTAGCCCTCACCCTCCGATCCAACAGGTCCCAGACGTGCTCAATGGGGTTGAGATCCGGGCTCTTCGCTGGCCATGGCAGAACACTGACATTCCTGTCTTGCAGGAAATCACGCACAGAACGAGCAGTATGGCTGGTGGCACTGTCATGCTGGAGGGTCATGTCAGGATGAGCCTGCAAGAAGGGTACAACATGAGGGAGGAGGATGTCTTCCTGTAACGCACAGTGTTGAGATTGCCTGCAATGACAACAAGCTCAGTCCGATGATGCTGTGACCATGATGGACCCTCCACCTCCAAATCGATCCCATTCCAGAGTACAGGCCTCGAGTTAACGCTCATTCCTTCGACGATAAACGCGAATCCGACCATCCCCTGGTGAAACAAAATCGCAACTCGTCAGTGAAGAGCACTTTTTGCCAGTCCTGTCTGGCCCAGCGACTGTGGGTTTATGCCCTTAAGCGACATTGTTGCCGGTGATGTCTGGTGAGGACCTGCCATACAACAGGCCTACAAGCCCTCAGTCCAGCCTCTCTCAGCCTATTGCGGACAGTCTGAGCACTGATGGAGGGATTGTGTGTTCCTGGTGTAACTCGGGCAGTTGTTGTTGCCATCCTGTACCTGTCCTGCAGGTGTGATGTTCGGATGTAACGATCCTGTGCAGGTGTTGTTACACATGGTCTGCCACTGCGAAGACGATCAGCTGTCCGTCCTGTCGCCCTGTAGCGCTGTCTTAGGCGTCTCACAGAACGTTCATTGCAATTTATTGCCCTGGCCACATCTGTAGTCCTCATGCCTCCTTGCAGCATGCCTAAGGCACGTTCACGCAATGAGCAAGGACCCTGGGCATCTTTCTTTTGGTGTTTTTCAGAGTCAGTAGAAAGGCCTCTTTAGTGTCCTAAGTTTTTATAACTGTGATTTTAATTACCTACCGTATGTAAGCTGTTAGTGTCTTAAAACCTCTGGGATATGTGGGACGCTAGCGACTCACCTCGACAACAGCAGGGCCAAATTCAAAACAACAGAAATCCCATAATTAAAATTCCTCAAACATACAAGTATTTTACACCATTTTAAAGATACACTTCTGTAAATCCAGCCACAGTGTCCGATTTCAAATAGGCTTTACGGCGAAAGCACACCAAACGATTATGTTAGGTCAGCACCTAGTCACAGAAAACATAAAGCCATTTCCAGCCAAGGAGAGCCCTCACAAAAGTCAGAAATAGCGATTAAATTAATCACTAACCTTTGATGATCTTCATCAGATGGCACTCACAGGACTTCATGTTACACAATAAATGTGTGTTTTGTTCGATAAAGTTAATCTTTATGTCCAAAAACCTCTTTGAAATTGGTGTGTTATGATCAGAAATGCATTGTCTCAAACAAACATCCGGTGAAAGTGCAGAGAGCCACATCAAATTACAGAAATACTCATCATAAACATTGATAAAGAATACAAGTGTTATTCATGGAAATATAGATAACTTCTCCTTAATGCAACCGCTGTGTCAGATTTCAAAAAACGCTTTACGGCGAAAGCACACCTTGCAATTATGTTTGGTAAGCGCAAGTCACAGAAAAACAATCAGCCATTTTCCAAAGAAGGAGAGGTGTCACAAAAGTCAGAAATAGCAATATAAATATTCACTTACCTTTGATGATCTTCATCAGAATGCGCTCCCAGGAATCCCAGTTCCACAATAAATATTTGTTTTGTTTGATAAAGTCCATCATTTATGTCCAAATACCTCCTTGTTGTTTGCGCGTTTAGTACACAAATCCAAACTCAGGAGCCGCGGGCAAGTCCAGGCGAAAGTTCAGACGAAAAGTCATATTACAGTTCGTAGAAACATGTCAAACGATGTATAGAATCAATCTTTAGGATGTTTTTATCATACATCTTTAACGTTTCAACCACAGTAGAAGCCTCAAACAAGGTTCTAAAGACTGTTGACATCTAGTAGAAGCCTTAGAAAGTGCAATATGACCCCATAGACCCTGTATATTCGATCGGCAATGACTTGAAAAACTACAAACCTCAGATTTCCTACTTCCTGGTTGGATTTTTTCTCAGGTTTTTGCCTGCCATATGAGTTCTGTTATACTCACAGACATCATTCAAACAGTTTTAGAAACTTCAGAGTGTTTTCTATCCGAATCTACTAATTATATGCATATTCTAGCTTTTGGGCCTGAGTAGCAGGCAGTTTACTCTGGGCACCTTATTATCCAAGCTACTCAATACTGCCCCCCAGTTCCAAAGAAGTTAACGACCGTTCCACAGATGCATGTTCATTAATTGTTTATGGTTCATTGAACAAGCGTGGGAAACAGTGTTTAAACCTTTTACAATGAAGATCTGTGAAGTTATTTGGATTTTTACGAATTATCTTTGAAAGACAGGGTCCTGATAAAGGGACGTTTCTTTTTTTGCTGAGTTTAAATAAATATACAAACACACACAAACCCACTATACAAAAGACTTACAAACTTCACCACACTTAGACACAACAATGGGTATACAAAAACCCACAACCTTCCACAAGAACACATATACACATCTCATACTACACCCCAAGCATGCTACTACACACACACACACCAATTGCTCATAGATATACATAAGCAACATATACACACCTCAGCCATAACGTTCAGCCAACTTTCCCACAGCGTTTGCTATAACATAACCTGGGCCAGCCATTTGAGTGTTGCTGCCTGTCTTCCTGCCTATAGCTTTTTCTCTGACCGGCATCCCAAATGGCACCCTATTCCCTAAGAGCAGGGCTCTGGTCAAAAGTAGCGCGCTATATAGTTGATATGGTGCCATTTGGCATGCCGTTTCTCTCTCTCTAAAATGACCTGGCTGTTAATTGCAGGTTCGTAAAGTGCTTGTGTCTTTTAGTGTATTGTATTGTAATATTGTAGTATTGTAATATTTATATTATCATTAGTGGTCCCCATTAGCCAAGGCAGCAGCTACTCTTCCTGGAGGTCCAAACACATTAATGCACAAAATAATTACTAATAAAACATGACATCAAATGACTTTACTACACCACTGTTCCAAAATGTGTAGATGTATCTGTTTTTTTAAATCAGATTTTTCTGCTTTTATAACTTACTTGATGTGGAATATACTTTTGGAATACACTTTCATGTAGTCATGGCTCTATGCAGTACTGTGTATTTATCGAAGTCTGTTCTGGACTTGGGGACTGTGAAGAGCCCCCTGGTGGCATGTATTGTGGGGTATGTGTGGGTGTCTGATCTGTTGGCTCGTTGTTTGAACAAACAGCTTGGTGCTGTCAACATGTCAACACCTCTCATAAAGACCAGTAGTGATGCAGTCAATCTCTTCTCTTCTTTGAGCCAGGAGAGATTGACATGTCGTTGATGTTAGCTCTCTGTGTACATTTAAGGGCCAGCTGTGTTTCTCTGTTCAGGGCCACTGTAATTTGTCCTTCTTTGTGGCACTTGACCATATGACTGGGCAGTAGTCCAGGTGTGACAAAACTAGAGCCTGTAGGACTTGTTTTGTTAATAGCAAGAAAGCAGAACAGTGCTTTATTATGGACAGACCTCTACCTCTCTTAGCTACCGATGCATAAATATGTTTAAACCATGACAGTTTACAATGCAGGGTTACACCAAGCAMTTTAGCCTCTTCAACTTGCTCTATTTCCACAATTATTATAAGGTTTAGGGTTTAGATAATGGTTTGTCTGAATTTTTTTGTACTAGCTTAATACTTGCCACCCATTCTAAAACGGACTGCAGCTCTTTATTAAGTGTTGCTGTGATTTCACTTGCTGTGGTAGCTGACGTGTATAATATTGAGTCATCGACACACAGGCTTGAATCAGTGCCAGTGGCAGGTCATTAGTAAAGATTGAAAGAAAAAAGTAAGGGGCCTAAACAACTGCCCTGGGGAATGCCAGACTCTACCTGGATTATGTTGGAGAGGATTCCATTAAAGAAAACCCTCTGTGTTCTGTTAGACAGGTAACTCTTGATCCACGATATAGCAGTGGATGTAAAGCCATAACACATACGTTTTTCCAGCAGTAGATTATGATTGACAATGTCAAACGCTGCACTGAAGTCTAACAAAACAGCTCCCACAAGCTTCTTATTATCAATTTCTTTCAGCCAATCATTAGTCATTTGTGTAAGTGCCATAAATGTTGAGTGACCTTCCAAATAAGAATGCTGAAAGTCAGTTGTTAATTTGTTTACTGTGAAATAGCATTGTATCTGGTCAAACGCAATTTTTTTCCCAAAAGTTTACTAAGGGTTGATTGGTCGGCTTACTGATTGGTCGGCTGTTTGAGACAGAAAAGGGTGCTTCGCTAAAGGCCTGTTTAGTCACATGATTTCTACAGTACGTTTGACCACCAGCTGCYCAGCCAGACTTCTTTGCCATTCCTTTTGCCTTGTTCCTCTCAACCATAAATGCTTTTAATTTCTCATCAATCCATGGGGATTTAACAGTTTAACATYGGTGCATGCTTATTAGTAACTGGAATAAGCAATTTCATAAATATGTAAAGTGTAGCGTCTGGTTGCTCCTCATTACACACCACAGACCAGAAGATATTCTTTACATCATCAACATAGGAGTCACTACAAAACCTCTTGTATGACCTCTTATACACTATATTTGTAATGAACACAAGGGAGACAGAGAGCTGGTTTCAAGCGCAGGGCACAGCAGGTGTTTAATGTAAAGGATCATGGGAGGAGGCAGGTAGCTGGGTCCAGGGTCAGGCAGCAGTTCATACACAGGGGGTCCAAAAGGCAACAGTACAGGCAGGGAAAGGCTAGTAACGTCGTCCGGGAGATCAGGAAATAGGTGAACAACAGGGAATCCGATAGGCAGGGAAAAGGCAAAAGGAGTCATTAGTGAGGCAGACAAAAACGATCATACTCAGGAGGAGTAAATTACGGGGAAACCCAGCGCTCCYAAGAGAAGTGTGTCACAAACAAACAATACGTCACGAAGATGGGGTGCAAAGAACTGAACTAAATAGTGTGTGATAATGACATACAGGTGTTATTGGGATCTGGAGAATGAGCTGCGTTCAGGGGATCTATGTTTGTGAGAGTGTGAGCTGGAAAGTGGGCTAGAAAGTGAGTTGCGTTCAGGGGATCTATGTGTATGAGAGTGTGAGCTGGGAGCAGACGTTACAATATTAGGCCCAGCATTTTGGAACTTTGGTTTTCCTAGACATGGCTACTATATTGTGATCACTTCATCCGATGGATTTGAATACGGTTTTAAAGCAAATTTCTGCATCATTTGTAAAAATGTGATCAATACATGTGTATTAGTTCATTCCTGTGCTGTTTGTAAATACCCTGGTAGGTTGACTGATAACCTGAACCAGGCACCCAAGCTTTTTATTGAGTGGACAGCTCGATGAAAACCAGTCAATATTTAGGTATTGTAAGAGGAACATATGTGTTTTAGTGAGCGAACATAAAATACTGATCCGTACTGCACATGTCACAGGCAAGGTGTTGGTGTTGTGAGTGGGTGAATGAATATATATTTCCTCATATGTTTACACATATAGTCCTCACACACACGCACGCACGCACGCACGCACGCACGCACGCACGCACGCACACGCACACACACACACACACACACACACACACACAGTACCGGATTACCAGACAGGCACGCAAGGCAAGTGCCCCCAGCCACCTGGAGGTCGGGGGGCCCCCAGAAAGCTGATGAAAGCAAAATATGTAGAATTGCAGGACATTTGCTTTAAAAAATGCAATATTCTCACTCAGCGTCATGGCATGGGGCAGCAGGTAACCTAGTGTTGGGCCAGTAACCGAAAGGTTGCTAGATCGAATCCCCAAGCTGACAAGGTAAAAATCTGTCATTCTGGCCCTGAACAAGGCAGTTAACCCACTGTAGGCAGTCATCGTCAATAAGAATGTGTTCTTAACTGACTTGCCTAGTTAAATAAAGGTTTAAAAAAAAGTAAAACAGGAGGAAATTTACTTTCAAACGGAAACATTTTATCTTAGCCTCATGACAAAACGTGTAGAATAGCATTATAAAACAGCACACGTTTCTCTCTGCATCATGGCAAAACGTGTAGAATAGCATTATAAAACAGCACACGTTTCGTTCTTCTGCATCATGGCAAAACGTGTAGAATAGCATTATAAAACAGCACACGTTTCTCTCTGCATCATGGCAAAACGTGTAGAATAGCATATAAAACAGCACACGTGTCTCTGCATCATGGTAATTATTGTGGTAGAATAGCATATATAAAACAGCACACGTTTCTCTCTGCATCATGGCAAAACGTGTAGAATAGCATTATAAAACAGCACACGTTTCTCTCTGCATCATGGCAAAACGTGTAGAATAGCATTATAAAACAGCACACGTTTCTCTGCATCATGGAAAATGTGTAGAATAGCATTATAAAACAGCAAACGTTTCTCGCATCATGGCAAAATGTGTAGAATAGCATTATAAAACAGCACACGTTTCTCTCTGCATCATGCAAAATGTGAAGAGCATTTAAAACAGCACACGTTTCTTCTGATCATGGCAAACGTTGTAGAATATGCATTATAAAACAGCACACGTTCTCTCTGCATCATGGCAAAACGTGTAGAATAGCTATTATAAACAGCACACGTTTCTCTCTGCATCATGGCAAAACGTGTAGAATAGCATTATAAAACAGCACACGTTTCTCTCTGCATCATGGCAAAACGTGTAGAATAGCATTATAAAACAGCACACGTTTCTCTCTGCATCATGGCAAACGTATAGGGAATAGCATTATAAAACAGCACACGTTTCTCTCTGCATATGGCAAATAGTGTAGAATAGCATTATAAAACAGCACACGTTTTCTCTGCATCATGGCTAAAATGTGTAGATAGCATTATAAAACAGCACACGTTTCTCTGCATCATGGCAAAATGTGTAGAATAGCATTATAAAACAGCACACGTTTCTCTCTGCATCATGGCAAAATGTGTAGAATAGCATTATAAAACAGCACACGTTTCTCTCTGCATCATGGCAAAACGTGTAGAATAGCATTATACAGCACACGTTTCTCTCTGCATCATGGCAAAACGTGTAGAATAGCATTATAAAACAGCACACGTTCTCTCTGCATCATGGCAAAACGTGTAGAATAGCATTAAAAACAGCACACGTTTCTCTCTGCATCATGGCAAAACGTATAAATAGCATTATAAAACAGCACACGTTTTCTCTGCATCATGGCAAAACGTGTAGAATAGCATTATAAAACAGCACACGTTTCTCTGCATCATGGAAAATGTGTAGAATAGCATTATAAAACAGCACACGTTTCTCTCTGCATCATGGCAAAATGTGTAGAATAGCATTATAAAACAGCACACGTTTCTCTCATCATGGCAAAATGTGTAGAATAGCATTAAAACAGCACACGTTTTCTCTCTGCATCATGGCAAAATGTGTAGAATAGCATTATAAAACAGCACACGTTTCTCTCTGATCATGGCAAAACGGTAGAATAGCATTATAAAACAGCACACGTTTCTCTGCATCATGGCAAAACGTTAGAATAGCATTATAAAACAGCACACGTTTCTCTCTGCATCATGGCAAAACGTGTAGAATAGCATTATAAAACAGCACACGTTTCTCTGCATCATGGAAAATGTGTAGAATAGCATTATAAAACAGCACACGTTTCTCTGCATCATGGCAAAATGTTAGAATAGCATTATAAAACAGCACACGTTTCTCTCTGCATCATGGCAAAATGTAGTAGAATAGCATTTAAAACAGCACACGTTTCTCTTGCATATGGCAAAATGTGTGAGAATAGCATTATAAAAAGCACACGTTCTCTCTGTATCATGGCAAAACGTGTAGAATAGCATTATAAAACAGCAACGTTTCTCTCTGCATCATGGCAAAATCGTATGAGATAAGCATTTATAAACAGCACACGTTTCTCTGCTATCATGGCAACTGTGTAGAATAGCATTTATAAAACAGCCACATCGGTTCCTCCTTCTCTGCATCATGGCAAATGTGTAGAATAGCATTATAAAAACAGCAACACGTTTCTCTCTGCACTCATGGCAAAATGGTGTTGTAATAGCATTATAAAACAGCACACGTTTTCTCTGCATCATGGCAAAATGTGTAGAAAGCTATATAAGGTAACAGCACACGTTTCTCTCTGTCATGCACGTGCAAAGACTGTTGGAAACTGCAGGAAGTTAAAGTTGATTTCATAAGAATTATTAGTGTTCAGCCCTCGCCATCTGCACCACACACACACACAAACACACACACACACACACACACACCAACACACACACACCACACACACACACACAACACACACACAACCACCAACACACACACACACACACACACACACACACCACACAACACCATTCAATAAGTTGTGTGTAAATAAATAAAAAGAGAATACCATCATCTCTGTGTAGACTAGATACAGCGTGTATAGTTAGATGTGACTGTGTTGACGTTTACAGCACATAAAACAGCAGAGGGCGCTACAGACGTCTTGCCACATGTTTTACATCTCAACTACAGTTCCTGTCCTGGCCAGTCTATTGAGATACTGTAGAACCAGCTAATGTATTGATGACTCTCTCCACTCTGTTCAGTCAGGTGTGGGTGTTACCCACATGGTTAAAAGATCTCAGGCCGGTCGCTACTTTTCAGTCCCCCTCGTTCCTTCCTCACTTTTATCCATAGCGACTTACGGTCCTGCGTGCATACATTTACGTTTGGGTGTGTCAGGTTGAACACAGTATCGTGGCGTTGCAAGCACCCTTTCTCTACCAACTGAGCTACAGAGGACCATGTATCTGCTCTAGATAGATAGAGGCAGAGAACAATCAATGTGCCTGCAGTCAGGCATGGACAGTTGGTAGATGGACAGTTAACAGAGGCATCATAAATAATACAGCTGCATCTTAATACTCCTAGCTGGCAACATATTACTACAGCTGTATCTCAATACTCCTAGCTGGCTATCAATAAATTAATACTAGCTGCATCTAAATACTCTAGCCTGGCAACATAATACTACGCGCTGTATCTTCAATACTTTTTCTTTATACATGGCAACTATATATTTATTTAACGTGCTGTATTCTGTTCGATCTACTACTTACCGGTTTTGGCCTAACATTATTGAAGTATACTACGGCTGCATCTCAATATCGGTGTAACCTGGCTAACCATAATTCTACGGGCACTTTTGTCATTCTTTCAATTGGTCTTACTCTTGGCACATGTATACTACGGGCTGTATCTCATACTCTTTGATCCTGTGCAACATAATACTTTGGACGGCTGGTTATCGTTCAACTACTCTTACTCTTTGGCCAACATTATATTGCTATCTCGGCTGTTATCCTCAATATCTCTTTACTCTGGCAACATTGATTATCTACCGGCTTGTGTATCTTATCACATTACTCTTTTCCTTGGGCAATCATATATATCTACGGCTGTTTAATCTCAATACTCGTTTGTACCTGGCAACATAATTTCTATCTTACGTGCTGTTATTCTCATATATTCGGCTTAGCTGGCTGATTTACAATCTTAGTTGTACTTTGGATCGGCTGTTCACTCCCAATAACTTTCGGTGTCTTTTACCTGGCTACATAAATACTATCGTGCTGTTGATCTCAATCACTTCTTACCTGGCACATTAATTCACCTATCGGCTACGCATCTCAAAATACTTTACCTGGCAACAAATAATACTACAGTGTATCTCAATACTCTTACCCTGGCTACATAATAATACGGCTGTATCTCAATACTCTTACCTGGCAACATAATACTACGGCTGTATCTCAATACTCTTACCTGGCAARATAATACTACAGCTGCATCTCAATACTCTTACCAGACAACATAATACTATGGCTGTATCTCAATACTCTTACATCGCTTCATTATACTACGGCTGTATCTCAAACTCTAATAAATACTATGGTTGCAATTCTTACCTGGTTTCCTTCCAACATCTCCTCTCCTTCATTCGTCTCCTTTCCTTCATTCGTCTACTCTCTTTCACAGAGCTGAAAACACAGAATAGGAGTAAATGTTTTTCAAGCCCAGCTGTAAGTGACCAAGTTACAGTTGGTGGTGAATATTAAGCTTTTAAAAGGACAGCAAGGAATTTTCAGAACGTAAAAGTGAATAACCAAAATTTACTTTAGGAAAATAAGTTGCATCACCATTCTCATTTACTAGATCAACTGGGAGAGACTATTCAGACTACCAGCTACTAAACCAGGAGGATTTAGCCAATCCCTTATCAACCTGTATATGACACACACACATGCACACACACACACACACACACACACTAAAAATACATTGTAGTACGCAGAAGTTGACACATCAAATCCATAAATACCGAACAACTTTTAAATCCAGAAATGAACTTTAGCTCACACTGGTTTCCACTTATAAGCCGGCTATGACAGATTCAAATAATACAAATTATAATTAAAATCATTTAATATTTCTCTCTCCATGGGTACATACATTTTATGTTATTACATTACATTTTAGATATACTGTACATTAAGTTTCAGTACATAAATATATGAAAATATATTTGCCAAATCAAGCATGACCAGAAAGAGGGAATGATAGGAAGAGAGATATAAAGCCGTGATTGGGAGTCCCATAGGGCGGCGCACAATTGGCCCAGCGTCATTCGGGATAGTGTTTAGCAGGGGTAGGCCGACATTGTAAATAAGAATTTGTTCTTAACTGACTTGCCTAGTTAAATAAAGGTTTTTAAAATATATATACACTGCTCAAAAAAATAAAGGGAACACTTAAACAACACAATGTAACTCCAAGTCAATCACACTTCTGTGAAATCAAACTGTCCACTTAGGAAGCAACACGATTGACAATAAATTTCACATGCTGTTGTGCAAATGGATAGAAAAAAGGTGAAATTATAGGCAATTAGCAAGACACCCCAATAAAGGAGTGGTTCTGCAGGTGGTGACCACAGACCACTTCTCAGTTCCTATGCTTCCTGGCTGATGTTTTGGTCACTTTTGAATGCGCGGTGGTGCTTCACTCTAGTGGTAGCATGAGACGGAGTCCACAACCCACACAAGTGGCTCAGGTAGTGCAGCTCATCCAGGATGGCACATCGATGCGAGCTGTGGCAAGAAGGTTTGCTGTGTCTGTCAGCGTAGTGTCCAGAGCAGTGGAGGCGCTACCAGGAGACAGGCCAGTACCTCAGGAGACGTGGAGGAGGCCGTAGGAGGGCAACAACCAGCAGCAGGAACGCTACCTCCGCCTTTGTGCAAGGAGGAGCAGGTGGAGCACTGCCAGAGCCCTGCAAAATGACCTCCAGCAGGCCACAAATGTGCATGTGTCTGCTCAAACGGTCAGAAACAGACTCCATGAGGGTGGTATGACGGCCCGACGTCCACAGGTGGGGGTTGTGCTTACAGCCCAACACTGTGCAGGACGTTTGGCATTTGCCAGAGAACACCAAGATTGGCAAATTCCGCACTGGCGCCCTGTGCTCTTCACAGATGAAAGCAGGTTCACACTGAGCACATGACAGACTGACAGAGTCTGGAGACGCCGTGGAGAACGTTCTGCTGCCTGCAACATCCTCCAGCATGACCGATTTGGCGGTGGGTCAGTCATGGTGTGGGGTGGCATTTCTTTGGGAGCCGCAACTCCCAAAGGTAGCTGACTGCCAATTGGTACCGAGATGAGATCCTCAGACCCCTTGTGAGACCATATGCTGGTGCGGTTGGCCCTGGGTTCCTCCTAATGCAAGACAATGCTAGACCTCATGTGGCTGGAGTGGTGTCAGCAGTTCCTGCAAGAGGAAGGCATTGATGCTATGGACTGGCCGCCCGTCCCGACCTGAATCCAATTGAGCACATCTGGGACATCATGTCTCGCTCCATCCACCAACGCCACGTTGCACCATAGACTGTCCAGGATTTGGCGGATGCTTTAGTCCAGGTCTGGGAGGAGATCCCTCAGGAGACCATCCGCCACCTCATCAGGAGCATGCCCAGGCGTTGTAGGGAGGTCATACAGGCACGTGGAGGCCACACACACTACTGAGCCTCATTTTGACATGTTTTAAGGACATTACATCAAAGTTGGATCAGCCTGTAGTGTGGTTTTCCACTTTAATTTTGAGAGTGACTCCAAATCCAGACCTCCATGGGTTGATACATTTGATTTCCATTGATAATTTTTGTGTGATTTTGTTGTCAGCACATTCAACTATGTAAAGAAAAAAAGTATTTAATAAGAATAGTTCATTCATTCAGATCTAGGATGTGTTATTGTAGTGTTCCCTTTATTCTTTTGAGTAGTGTATATATAAATAAAATGATGAGTTCAGAGATTAAGGAAAATATGTGGAAGGAGTTGAGGATGTCTGGGAGGAGCTGGGAATTACCTGATGAGAAGTTCAACAGCAGTTCCACACTTCCCACGTCTCATCAATGAAGTACTGTCACCCCCTGGTGGGCAACAGAGGTTATTAGCAAAGTATTTTACTTTTGGTAAAATGAAGAATTATTCATACATAATTATTCATACATAAAAGAAGACTATAATGACTAAACATTACACATAAACAAAGACACGACAGTATAAAAACACACAACTAATTCCTCAGAAGAATTCAGCTGAACCTCATACATTACCAGTCAAAAGTTTGGACAGGCCTACTCATTCCGTTGTTTTTCTTTATTTTTACTATTTTCTACATTGTAGAATAACAGTGAAGACATCAACACTATGAAATAACACATATGGAATCATGTAGTAACCAAAAAAGTGTAAAACAAATCAAAATATATTTTATATTTGACATTCTTCCAAGTAGCCACCCTTTGCCTTGATGACAGCTTTGTTGATGAGAAGATAAGATAGGAGGCTGTAGAACTGGGCCCATCTGCCTGTGTAATAAACCTCAATAAGAGGTGGATCTAAGCTCTGATACGGACAGGGTGAGGACAGTATTATCTTATCTCTCTTAGCATGCAAAGTGTGTGTGTTCACTCTTTATCGCGGTAGTTAGGAAGTGTATCAGAGAGTATGTAGTGTGCCCTGTCTAGTGTTTAGCGATAAGTGACAGGAGAGAGTATCTGGACGTCTAGATTGTATACTGTCAGATAATTAAAGGACAGGAAGCTAGAGGTTAGAGTCTGTCAGGCAGTCGTACAGATAGTCACTGAGACACAGATACCCAGGGATGGGTAGGTTACTTTCTACACGTTACTAGTTACATGTAAAAAAAAAAAAAAGAAAAAGAAATGCAATCAGTAACATAACTTTTGGATTACCCAAACTCAGTAACGTAATGTGATTACATTCAGATTACTTTCCCCTTGAAAGAGGCATTAGAAGAAGACAAAAATGTAAGTTACCAATTGAACGYCATCTATCACAGGATGAATCAATGTTAAAATGTACATAGCTGGCCATACATGGATGTTAGAATTTACTTTATGGGTTGGTTATGCAGGCTTCTTCTAACCCATCGCTTTTTACTACATATAATAATACAATAAAATAATCTTTAAATTAATATATAATTTATAAATCCCAAAATGGATGTAGCAACTACAGATTGCCCCTTTAAGTCTATCAAAAGTGTGTGAGTTTGAGCATGTGTTCATTAGACCTATGGATGTATTTTCTTCATCAGCATGAGTAAAAGGGCACAAGGCGAGACCCATATGCAGACACAGGAGGCTGATGGTTCGAGTCCAAGATGTTTATTAACAATCCAAAAGGGGTAGGCAAGAGAATAGTCAGGCAAAAGGTCAAAACCAGTTCAGAGTTCCAGAGGTACAGAATGGCAGGCAGGTTCGAGGTCAGGGCAGGCAGGCTCGAGGTCAGGGCAGGCCGAATGGCAGGCAGGCGGGAATAGAGTCCAGAAAAACAGGCAAAGGTCAAAACCCGGGAGGACTAGTAATAGTGAATAGAAAACCACACTGGTTGACTTGAACATACAAGACCAACCGGCACAGAGAGACAGGAAACACTGGGATGAATACATCAGGGAAAATAAGTGACATCTGGAGGGGGTGGAGACAATCACAAGGACAGGTGAAACAGATCAGGGTGTGACAATGAGTTAGATTGAGCAATAAAAGTCCCACTTTTATTCCATAGGCTGGGATCTGCACTAAGTAGCTGTTGCAAGAGTGTTTTTTTTTGTTTCGTTTTTTTCCCCCCTTCACTGACTGTCCACTGGTTTCAAAAACAATGATTGATAGGCAGCTTAAACTTCTTGAATTCAACCATTATTGGGTTCAAAGATTTTTGAACAGCCTTCCACAACAACCACAATCTGTAAGGCACAAATAGCTAAATGAGAGAGCAGCAGTGTGATTCACATCAATGCTCTATGTAGATATCAGTAATACGTGAAATCCATATCGCCATAGACTACACCACTGCTGTCATCCTTACCTCCAAGTGCTTATTCAAGTTGGATAATCTTTGGATGCCGACAGCAGTCGCACCATTGGAAGACATATCTTGGACTGTAGCCTACAAAAGATAATTCCTGCTCTTTCCCCACGATCCATCAAACACATTTGGTGTGTCATCATAGTGGTCTCTGACTTGTTGTCTGACTCGCTCAGGTGGAACAAACTTAAACTTGCGCCTTTTTTCAATGCTGATTTGAATGTCATTGAGAAAACAGAGAAGTGTCAAAGATTTTTTAGCAAACATACTTTCTGAATTTAAAAGTAATCCTCGAATTATCTAGTTTTTCAAAAGTATCTGTAATCTGATTACAATATTTTTGCTTATAACGGATTAGTTACCCAACCCTGCCCAGGGTAGTGAGCTGGAGGTTAGTCAGACGATTCAGGAGTTTTGGTCGGGCTCTGGTGTGACTCCCAAGTGATTTGGACATATTGGGGGTTATTGTGGGACCTGCGATCCTGCTGCGACTGTGAAGCAACAGTCATGATGCTAAGGCTGGTCTCCTCTGCCTACTGGCCCTATCTCCTTCTCTGGCTGCCCCACACCGAGGCTCCCTCCCTGGGGTGAATTCTCCCCACAGTTGGCCCCACTCCAGGAGTTCCAGGAACAACAAGCTGCTGCTCATCTCATTCGATGGGGTCCGTTGGGACTATGACAGGGACGTGGAAACCCCTCACATGGACAAGATGGGCCCGGGACCGGGTCAAGGCAGCCTAGGTCCCACCTCACCATCACCAGCCCGACACACTTCATTCCTCCTGCTCACTGGTAAGCTACTGCTACACACACACAACGTACACATACCGGTAGGATACACACTGTTACACACAGCTAACTACATAATCAAATTCACCCTAATCAAAGAACAACACATATTGACACCCTGTCTCCTACTGCTTTTAAAGAATGTAGCATACTGCCAGTGCATGCACTAAAACACATGCACTAAAATACATGCACTAAAATACATGCACTAAAACTATCTTGGGGTTTTGACAGTATTATACAATAAAACTAGCAATAAAGTACCATATTAATTATTTACCGTAAATTTCCGTAAATGGCAACACACACTGGGTAATTTTAGGCATAAACAGTCAATTATTCTTTAAATTCCAAAGATATCCTGGTTTATTAACAGTACATTCCTGTAACCGCACAGCATTGTGGGATTGGCAACTGACAACTTTTTCAAACAATTCTGTAAATGATGGTGCATTGTGGGAAACTGTTGTGGACAGGGAAAAAATTGCTGCATATCAAATGGTACTGTAATTCCACCCCACAGAATACAGTACCGTACCATATTATTGAAGCGCCAAAAACCTTTTGACCAATAGTGGTTGCGTGGTATTGTTGCTTTTGGTTCATTAACATATTTTGAGGCGTGCCTTGTAAAGAGGCTACGTTGTGCCACCCGTTAGAGTGCTGTACAAAATTATTATTATTTGTATTATTTTTTAAGACGTAGATCAGCTTTAATATTGCAGATAGATTGTGGCTTCTGTAAATTTAATTATCTGCATAATTTCCAATCCCCCCTATATTTTGGGGTAAATATATAAATACTTTTTAAAATCTATTTTCCTTCTTCCTGATTATTTTCCCCTAACCCTACCATCCTTCCCCTAATTGGAGTATACTAATGTACAATAATACTTTGGCTTCTGCCAGCCCATACTGTTCATACTGTACATACATTTTACAGACACAGTATATTTTACATTAGTTATTTAGTTGTTTTGTTGTTTTTTGTCCCATCCTTTAGCTCCCCTCAACCCCTCCTATCTATCTCTAAAGACTATCCAGTCCCATCCTTTAGCTCCCCTCAACCCCTCCCATCTATCTCCCCTCAACCCCTCCCATCTATCTCTGAAGACTATCCAGTCCCATCCTTTAGCTCCCCTCAACCCCTCCCATCTATCTCTAAAGACTATCCAGTCCCATCCTTCAGCTCCCCTCAACCCCTCCCATCTATCTCTGAACACCATCCAGTTTTGATTTCTATTTGCCTTATATTTTCCTACTGTGCTGTGATGTTTGACAAAAGTTCTGAACCTTTCTATTCTCCTAGTTTCTACAGATTGTACACTTGCTACGAGTGTTATTATATTATTGATCGATTGACTTTTCAAATCACCCAGCAGTGATYCTTGCAGTTAGGTCCAGGTAAATGTTGTAATTCTTCAACCATTCCTGAACCTGCGACCAACTGTACGTACAGTAGCTTGTTTTTGAAGTCGGAAGTTTACATACACCTTAGCCAAATACATTTAAACTCAGTTTTCACAATTCCTGACATTTATTCCTAGTAAAAATTCCCTGTCTTAGGTCAGTTAGGATCACCACTTTATTTTAAGAATGTGAAATGTTAGAATAGTTGTCACGTCGTATATGTAGGTGGCAGGGAAGTCAAGCGCAGGATAATTAAACTTGGTATAAATGGAGTATTTTAATAACTGAAAACATAAACTCCAAAACCAAAGTCCATAATAAAATAAATGTGGGTACAAGAACCCGTCACACCAATCCATAAAACATGAACATAACAATAAACAATCTCTGGCAAGGACATGAGGGGAAATAGAGGGTTAAATACACAACAATTAATGAATGGGATTGGAACCAGGTGTGTAAGAAGACCAGACAAACCCAATAGAAAATGAAACATAGATCAATGATGGCTAGAAGACCGGTGACGTCGATCGCCGAGCACCGCCCAAACAAGGAGAGGCATCGACTTCGGCAGAAGTCGTGACAGAAACAGAGACGAAAGATAAATTATATTATTTTTTATTTTGTACATTTTTGGGGGAAGCCTGGCTTCCCTTGGCATCCATGAATGAACAGAAAGTTACAAGTGACCAAATCATATTTTCCGTGTTTAGGCAGCAGTGATTTTCTGACATGGATGGACTTCGATTGAAGTCATGACAATAGTAGAAGAGAGAATGATTTATTTCAGCTTTTATTTATTTCATCACATTCCCAGTGGGTCAGAAGTTTACATACACTCAATTACTATTTGGTAGCATTGCCTTTAAATTGTTTAACTTGGGTCAAATGTTTCGGGTAGCCTTCCACAAGCTTCCCACAATAAGTTTGGTGAATTTTGGCCCATTCCTCCTGACAGAGCTGATGTAACTGAGTCAGGTTTGTAGGCCTTGCTCACACACGCTTTWWCAGTTCTGCCCACACATTTTCTATAGGGTTGAGGTCAGGGCTTTGTGATGGCCACTCCAATACCTTGACTTTGCTGTCCTTAAGCCATTTTGCCACAACTTTGGAAGTATGCTCGGGGACATTGTCCATTTGGAAGACCCATGTGCGACCAAGCTTAAAGTTCCTGACTGATGTCTTGAGATGTTGCTTCAATATATCTACATAATTTCCCACCCTCATGATGCCATCTATTTTGTGAAGTGCACCAGTCCCTCCTGCAGCAAAGCACCCCCACAATATGACGCTGCCACCCCCGTGCTTCACGGTTGGGATGTTGTTCTTCGGCTTGCAAGCATCCCCCTTTTCCCTCCAAACATAACGATGGTCATTATGGCCAAACAGTTCTATTTTTGTTTCATCAGACCAAAGGAGTACACTCTTTGTCCCCATGTGCAGTTGCAAACTGTAGTCTGGCTTTTTTAATGGTGGTTTTGGAGCAGTGGCTTCTTCCTTGCTGAGCGGCCTTTCAGGTTATGTCAATATAAGACTCGTTTTACTGTGGATATAGATACTTTTGTACCTGTTTCCTCCAGCATCTTCACAAGGTCCTTTGCTGTTGTTCTGAGATTGATTTGCACTTTTTGCACCAAAGTTTGTTCATCTCTAGGAGACAGAACGCATCTCCTTCCGACTTCAACTGTATGGGCCGTACCAAAACAAGTGATCTAATGATTCTGTCTCTTCGCCAGTTTGGAAGCCTTTAAGACCTCTGGAGAGAAAGTGATATTAAACATGTATATTTGGTATTTTATATCACTTGCGCTAGAAGACCTAACAAAGTGTCACGACTTCTGCCGAAGTTGTTGCCTCTCCTTGTTCGGGCGGTGTTCGGCGGTCGACGTCACCGGTCTTTTAGCCATCATTGATCCATTTTTCATTGGTTTTGTCTTGTCTTCCTACACACCTGGTTTCAATCCCATTCATTACCTGTTGTGTATTTAACCCTCTGTTTCCCCTCATGTCTTTGTCAGAGATTGTTTTTATGTCAGTGTTGTATATATATATATGTCTGTATAGGTGTGCGACGGGTCCTCGTACCCACTTTTGTTTTTTATGTACATTTAGTGTTTGGAGTATGTTTAGTGGACTTCTACTAAAAAGACTCCATTASACTCCATTTGACTCTCCTGCGCCTGACTTCCCTGCCACCTATACACACGACTCTGACACAAAGGCTTCCAAACTGGCGTATATTGATATGTTGTAATATGTAAATWAGACCTAGCAGCCAACCTGCTTACACCAATCCCATACAATTACGATTAAATACTGTAAAATATAATCCCCATCTCCTCAATGAATTTAATTCATTCATTACAATTACTGTATTAATAATACAGTAATGCACTGTACTTTTACTTTAACTTACAGGCAGCCAGTTACCTGTAAGTTACAGTAAAAACAAGAGCAGAAAAGGTAACAGTCCTGGATACTGTAAAATCCCTTACAGTAACATATTGTACTTTATTTTACGGTAACGTACAGGCAACTAGCAGCCTGTATATTGTAAAAACAACAGGATAGGTTTTACAGTGTGGCCTACAATTAGATATAATTTGCCACCTACCCCACTTTTTCAAACCACATGACATGAAATTGCCCAGATTTGAACTAACACACACCAAAACTCTGACCCTGACCACTCAATATTTTTCTCCCAACATAACTGCTGCAACTGAAAGTTATCCAAATAGATAGACCACCCAGGTTAATTAAATTCTCTGCTCTAGAGAGTTCACTATTAACAAGTGTAGGAAGCCCAGCCGTGAGACCATTTAGTTGAAACTCATAATGTTCCTCTCTACGGAAATCTTTAGTAAAAAGGTCAAAGATTTATTACATGTTGACATTTAAAATCAAATGAGGTACAAACTTCAAAGTAATAAACAATTCAAACAAGAAATAATCCAACTTAAGTTAATCAAATAATCAAATAAAAACGCATGCATTCGATCAAATAACATGTAACCGTCATCAGTCCGTCAGTTGTTCCTAGGCCGTCAATGAAAATAAGAATGTGTTCTTAACTGACTTGCCTAGTTAAATAAAAGGTTAAAATAAAAGAATTGTTTTTTTAAATTGTTAGTCACTCAGTCAATGGTTGGTCTGGTGGAGTGGTTGACGGTGTATTTGTGTTTGGGGAGGGGTGGGTTGGGTTCTGAGCTGGCAGTTGCTGAATGAAGGTGGCAGTTGTGGTTGGTCGGTGTGTCCAGGGTTGGTGCTGGGGCTGGAACTGGGACTACTAAGGTGAAAGATTTATGCGATCTGAAGAGAAACCAGAGTGTATTACCAATGGAAGAAAACCGTTCCCTTCCAGTTCTCTGCTATTCACAGTCGTGGTTAGAGGAAAAACAAAACTCAATACCACTGATGCAACACAAACACACATTACAGTCCCCCCGATGCAAATTAAGAGAAACGTTTCAAAACTCTGTTACTTCATTCATTCTTCACAGGAACGAAATGAAAGCGTTATACAGACCACTTCCTGGTTTGTCCCATTCATTCCTAAAAAAAATCTCATCTGCAACGCCATTGTGATGTCACCAAAAAGGAGAACGATGTTGGCGTAACAGTTTAGCACCATCAAAAGTCTACTATTAAAAATGGAAACGATGTTCAATTTGTAAGATTTGCCGACGGGAGGCAATACAACYAATCTGCTTGGAGCATGCGTTGAGACCCTAGCAACTTCTTCACAAGCCAGGCGTAGGAAGGGAAGAGGGGTGGCAAAAATGTATATTCAAATTGGCAACATGTAACCGCTGGGCTTTATAATTGCGTGTAACCACTGTCAAGCCATGTATCTAAACAGAAACACACAATTCTTTTCTATGGCAAAACCTATCACTGAATGACTTCTTCTTGGGGTCAAATAGGCCTAGGCCTTGTGACAATGTGCCTGCCTGTGAACTACTTTCTTCTGTTTCTACTCCCAAACAAATTGTTTGCTACAAACATTTGCTATCTACAGTTGAAGTCGGAAGATAGCATACACCTTAGCCAAATACATTTAAACTCAGTTTTCACAATTACTGACATTTAACTCTAGTAAAAATTCACTGTCTTAGGTCAGTTAGGATCACCACTTTATTTTAAGAATGTGAAATGTCAGAATAATAGTAGAGAGAATTATTTATTTCAGCTTTTATTTATTTCATCACATTCCCAGTGGGTGAGAAGTTTAAATACACTCAATTAGTATTTAGTAGCATTGCCTTTAAATTGTTTAACTTGGGTCAAACATTTCGAGTAGACTTCCACTGCTTCCCACAATAAGTTGGGTGAATTTTGGCCTATTCCTCCTGACAGAGCTGGTGTAACTGAGTCAGATTTGTAGGCCTCCTTGCTTGCACACACTTTTTCAGTTCTGCCCACAGATCTTCTATAGGATTGAGGTCAGGGCATTGTGATGGCCACTCCAATACCTTGACTTTGCTGTCCTTAAACCATTTTGCCACAACTTTGGAAGTATGCTTGGCGTCATTGTCCATTTGGAAGACCCATGTGCGAGCAAGCTTTAAGTCCCTGACTGCTGTCTTGAGATGTTGCTTCAATATATCCACATACATTTTCTTTCCTCATGATGCCATCTATTTTGTGAAGTGCACCAGTCCCTCCTGCAGCAAAGCACCCCCCACAACATGATGCTGCCACCCCCGTTCTTCACGGTTTGGATGTTGTTCTTCGGCTTGCAAGCCTCCCCCGTTTCCTCCAAACATAACGATGGTCATTATGGCCAAACAGTTCTATTTTTGTTTCAACAGACCAGAGGGCATTTCTCCGAAAAGTACGATCTCTGTCCCCATGTGCAGTTGCAAACRGTAGTCTGGCTTTTTTATGGCGGTTTTGGAGCAGTGGCTTCTTCCTTGCTGAGCGGTTTTTCAGGTTATGTCGATATAGGACTCGTTTTACTGTGGATAGAGATACTTTTGTACCTGTTTCCTCTAGCATCTTCACAAGGGCCTTTGCTGTTGTTCTGGGATTGATTTGAAATACATCCACAGGTACACCTCCAATTGACTCAAATTATGTCAATTAGCCTATCAGAAGCTTCTAAAGCCATGACATAATTTTCTGGAATTTTCCAAGCTTTTTAAAGGCACAGTCAACTTAGTGAATGTAAACTTCTGACCCACTGGAATTGTGATACAGCGAATTATAAGTGAAATAATCTGTCTGTAAACAATTGGTGGAAAAATGACTTGTGTAATGCACAAAGTAGATGTCCTAACCGACTTGCCAAAACTACAGTTTGTTAACAAGAAATTTGTGGAGTGGTTGAAAAACAAGTTTTAATGACTCCAACCTAAGTGTATGTAAACGTCCGACTTCAACTGTATAATATCACAAGTTAACAAAATTATTTAGAAAACACAATGTTATAACAAACGCTGGAGTCTGGTATTATTTTTTATGTTTACATTTCGTAGCCTATTTCATTGGTTTGGTATCGTCAACCTACTCTCTCACCACCGCTGGTATGGCACCTACAGTTAGGTTGGAGTCATTAAAACTCGTTTTGGCTAAGGTGTATGCAAACTTCCGACTTCAACTATATGTGAACGTGCCACTGAAGTCACGCCTCTCATTATTTTGTTTTTAAAGTTATCAGAGACTGTGTTAGCACTGTTCGTTAAGAATGTACCTGTTTAAAGGAGTGAGTATTACAAGTTAGGGTAGGTCTTTTAAGAAGCCCGTTCGCCATGTAGTTAGTTGCTAAAGTAACATGTTGTTGGTTATTCACTCAAATGTACGTTTAGCCTTAGCCAATTCATCAAATCAAATCAAATCATGGACTCTAATTAAGTGATAATGCCCTTGAAGCCGGTGTTTGGAGGATATATTGGCACGGGTTTTGTCCATTGAGGGCCGGTAAACCGTGCCAATATATCCTCCGAACATCGGCTTCGAGGGCATTATCATTTTATACAATGGGTTACCAACATATTCAAATAATGTTTTGTCATATTTTCATTAATGTTATTTTGATGAATTTCTTCATACTATTTCATCCTTCCACAAGATATAGTCCMGACACAAATCTAGGATCGCTACCCAAGCCGGCTGGTCGTTCGTTCTATCGGGTCGGTTGCCAGAGACTCGACCCAGTCGCTCAGTCTTTTTATTCTGGTTCTATAGAAGCGACCCAGTCGTTCGTTCTAAATGTTCCATTGCCATACTGGCTGGCAACGTTCTTATCCCTTGCTTGCTAGCTATCCAACTACGGCTAATTTACAGTCACGTCAAAAAGTGCAGCCAGAATAACAACAAAGTAGCGCATTTGTTAAAGCTGTTTTCTAGTGGCATTTATTTGGATTCATCCATAACAATGAGCTAATGAGGTGTGATTTTGCCTGGCATAGAAAATGTACTCACTTGTCAGGGCACTTGTCCAGAGGAGCCAGCCAACAACACAGCTAACACAATCACTTCAAACTGAAGCTGGAAACACTGCAAACTAGCTGTACTTTGTTTAGTTTGACCTTTTTTCAATTGACATTTCTTTGTATATATACATTAAAATGATGCCAGCTTATTCATGATTTCGACTGGCTGAGAAACTCTGCCTGCCTTTCTGTCTCATCCCAACTCCCGACACGTTCATTACTATGGGACAGCTGGAGACCAAATTTGAATATTAAAACAATGTTGCAAATGTCAGAGAGACAGACAGCAATGTTTAAACAAATCTCTGCTGTTGAAAACTTAATGTTAGTCAAAAAGAAATGTGAGATAATGTCTAGATGCTTTTTATAGTGGAGATCAAGTTCATAAATTGTTTGGCTGGGCAGATGAGACAGTGAATTGTGCATTCCGATAGAACAGAGTAAATAGGCTTTCTAACGTCATAGGTTTAGCCAGTGGTAACTCGTGGAATAGATACCGGCATGGAATGCGGTTTTAACCAATCAGGATTAGACCCACCCGTTGTAAAACTAGCTTTAACGCCTTTGTTAAGAGCCCKGACACTCGGTCTGAACTTTAACACGCATCGCTTGGAAACATAAGGAACGTATCTTTCATATAAGTGAGATTTTTTTCTTCCAAAAACTAAAAGTTAAACTATGCTACTACTAGTCACTCCTGACTTGACTGCCCTTGACCAGCACAAAAACATCCTGTGGCGTACTGTATTAACATTGAATATCCCCCGCGATATTCAACTTTTCAGGGAAGTCAGGAACCAATATACACATTCAGTTAGGAAAACAAAGGCTAGCTTTTTCAAACAGAAATATGCATCCTGTAGCACTAATTCCAAAATGTTTTGGGACACTAAAATCCATGGAGAATAAGTGAACCTCCTCCCAGCTGCCCACTGCACTGAGGCTAGGAAACACTGTCACCACCGATAAATCTACGATAATCGAGAATTTCAACAGGCACTTTTCTACGTCCGGTCATGCTTTCAACCTGGCTACCCTTACCCCGCAAAACAGCTCTGCAACCCCCGCAGCACCCTATGCAAGCCCCCCCCCCCCCCCCGCTTTTACTTCACCCAAATCCAGATAATTGATGTTCTGAAAGAGCTGCAAAATCTGAACCCCTACAAATGAGCTGGGCTAGACAATCTGGACCCTCTCTTTCTAAAATGATCCGCCGCAATTGTTGCAACCCCTATTACCAGCCTGTTCAACCTCTCTTTCGTATCGTCTGAGATCCCTAAATATTGGAAAGCTGCCGCGGTCATCCCCCTCTTCAAAGGGGGAGACACTCTAGACCCAAACTGTTGACCCAAACTGTTGACCTATATCCATCCTGCCCTGCCTTCCTAAAGTCTTCGAAAGCCAAGTTAACAAACAGATKACCAACCATTTCGAATCCCACCGTAACTTCTCCGCTATGCAATCTGGTTTCCAAGCTGGTCATGGGTGCACCTCAGCCACGCTCAAGGTCCTAAACGATATCATAACCGCCATCAATAAAAGACAATACTGTGCAGCCATCTTCATCGACCTCGCCAAGGCTTTCGACTCGGTCAATCGACGCATTCTTATTGGCAGACTCAATAGCCTTGGTTTCTCAAATCACTGCCTCACCTGGTTCACCAACTACTTCTCTGATAGAGTTCAGTGTGTCAAATCGGAGGGCCTGTTGTCCGGACCTCTGGCAGTCTATGGGGGTTCCACAAGGTTCAATTCTTGGGCAGACTCTTTTCTCTGTGTATACAGTGGGGCAAAAAAGTATGTGACACTACACTTCAAGGTTTCACTCAGACTACCTCGCCTCTCACATTGAGAGTCATGCTGAAACTACACTTCCAGGACGTAGCTCTCGTTCACCCTGTGTATGTTACCAGCCTCGAATCTGAACCTCTGCTACTCGGAGCTGACTTCATGGATCGGTTACTCCCACTGATGGATTGGAAATCCAACCATGTATGGTCACAGGTCAGTGTCTTCTACAKTGACCACACTTTCTTCCCCTAACGCTAGCTGCAACAGTGAGGGGTATCTGTGGTGGGGGGGGGTCCCGAGACAAAGGGGGGGAATACTAGCCCAGACCCAGACCCATGATGAGCCTCATCGAGGCCAGTGAGGGGGGGTCGAGACCACGTGCAACACCGTGCGAGGCCACCAGAGCAGGAAACAAATCTAGTTATACACTTCCTCATGAGAACAGAGAGTAGAGAACCGGATAATTCAGAACACATTTGAGATATCACTGAGGTGTACCACACTGGTCGTAAAGGAAGTCCAGTGGACTTTTCCACCTCCTAAACAAATGGCAACAATAATAATTCCTTGCCATGTGTAGTGGCCACTACAATGCAACTAGTGAAGTGCTCTAATCATGTGTTCCTGTAGGATAACATTTCAGAATAAATCGGCAGGACAACTGGTCCCCTTGAGTAACAATACCACAGTGAGTCTGGCAACAATCAGTAAGAGGATTAGAGCCCTCACAAGTCAAATTGCTTTTGATAATAGCGACAGAGGAGTTAGTAGTCACTCAGATTGCAACACGTGTAAGGGAATCTCCAGAACACTCTCCTTATAGTCAACACACATGACACTAATAAATAGAACCCTCCATTCAGGAGGAAAGTTATTAGAAGTCATGAACCATGATAACACTGCGTACGACTGGTTCAGTGTTTAGAGTACTTCTGTCGTGAAGTTAGCTCCTCCGTGGATAACATAGCTATGAAATAGACTTCTTCATACCTATCGCCAAGACACAGTGACTTGTAGTAAAACCACTACAGACTCCCTCCATACCAATTCTGACTGACCTCCAGACATTGACATGAAAATTACCTGATTTACGTCAGACTCATTCTGAGCAAGTTGTAGTCTACCACAGCGTTTCTTAAATTATGGGACCTGTTAATAGTGGGTCGCGACGTAAATTTATAATTATTTCATTAATTATTGGAATTGATTTGGCAAAGTGCAACTGCGAACTCGGTTCAGTGCYCTCCCTGCTTAGCAGCGGTCCCTTCTCAGTTTGGCAGCTGTGGGAGATGTAGAGGGAGATGTCCGTGTGRTTCGCGGTTTATCTGATCTTTTTTCWGCAGTTTTCTTGAAGGTCACTCCGCGACCCACACGCTGCAGCGCTGTCGTTCGACCCACTGACTTAATCCCACTCGCCATCATGAAATGGACTCATGAAACGCAAATACAMTGATMACTTTTTGTCTCTTTCTTACAAACTTTCAGAAATAATGAGGAGCGCCCACAATGTGTTTTGTGTGGGGAAGTGCTTAGTAATGAGTCTCTCATAACGAACAAATTAATAAAACGACACGTCATGATCAAACATCCAGGAACAACATGACGGTAAACCCAGGGAGTTCTTTCAGAACAGGGCAGAACGCTTCAGTGRTTCGAAAGTGGAAGAGTAAGTCAACTAGCAAGGKATTGTTGTCATTTTATAACAGGTGATGATAATCAGAAATAAGGGAGTACTATCTATCATAGTAGTAGATGTGAGTGTTATAAAACATTCTGGAAGCTATATAAATTAATTTATTAATGTCTACATTTGTTTTTACCACATTTATTCTATTACAGACACCTTAATGCATACTTTTAAATTATATTATGTGAGCTAAACATAATAAAATAATCCTTAGTACATTTTTGTAAGATTACTAATGCTACTGTCCCCACCACAACAACTAAATACATGCACTTTTGTCCTTGAAACGTTTAATTGAAATACTGTAGATTCCATTCATTCCTATGAAGGACTGCGTTTTTTTAAATCGTTTTTGTCATTGTGACAACTGAATTGTTCCTATCTGAATGCCGTACTTCCTGTTAGGGGTGTGTTTTTCTGTTGTTGCATTAGCTGGCTAGCTAGCTAAGTAAACGGTCATCAGTAGTTACCTCAGCCACAAAGTCAGAAACCCCGCCTATTTCTACAATTTATATTCTTAAAATGTGATTTTAAACCCAACRTTAACCACACTGCTAACCCRGACCTTAAATTAACACCAAAAAGCAACACAAATAATAATCATGAATATTAACGATATAGAACAATTTGGYCATTGTGGGTGTGGTAACCGAACTAGCTAGCAAGCAAAGTCATCAGATGTTTAGTTAGACAACCGATCCACAAACTATTGAATGTWCGCAATGTTCTTCTGAGAAATAGACTTGTTGACAAGTCAATTCAATAGRTGCACAGAGTGGCGGGGATGCTGAATCAAAATGGGAAACATTTTCGCCAGAAAGAGACGCACGCGAGTCACAGAGCAGGACAGGGCAGTTTTGGTAAGTAGCCTAYCTACTGTAGCTAGCTAACGTTAGCCAACTAGCTAACAAGTCAGCCTTCTAACATACTATAACTAGTTAACAACATTTGATAATGTATACGTTAGGCCTAATGTTAGGTCAGCAAAGTAAGTTAACTAGGAGGGCGGAATTGGGCAGTCTGACAACCCATACATAACACACTGTTCTTTACTGGAAAACTAGACGGCGAACTGAAGCGATTTAGTGTTGAAACAAGTGGTCTTCCAAGAATTGCATTAAAATGTATGTGTTCTCAATTACAGCAATTGAAACAGCAGAGAGATAAGTTAAAGCTGTATCAGAAGAGAATCAACCTGCAGCTGGAGAAGGAGAGGAATCTAGCCAAGCAGCTGCTGAAAGATGGCAAGAAAGAGTAAGGACTTGCTTCTCACCAGAGCTATATATTGTGTGATCCTGATCTGCCTAAAGTTAAGGTTGTCACTTTYAAGCACTTGAGATTGAAAGCTGTCATGTGCACAGACCGTATATAATACATATAATTACGAAATTAGGACATTATATTGGTTGTCATTGTATTGAATATTCTCACATTTCTATTTTTGTTTTCAAACAGGAAGGCCCTCCTCTTGCTCAAGAAGAAGAGATACCAAGACCAGCTCCTGGACAAGACAGAAAACCAGATAAGCAACCTGGAGCGAATGGTAAATACCTGACATTTATCAACCATTCACTCACTCGRACCACCAGGAATAGTAGAAAATTGTACTCGTGAGGTGTATAGACTAATTTCCTGTCCGCGTCATGAAAAGTTGCACGTGCAGTTCCTCATCAGAAACCGTGTTGTTTACGTATGCCGCGTTCAAAATAACTGGGATCTCGAAAATTCTCAGACTTCAGTGCGTTCAAGACAGGTGAGAACTCGGGAACTCCGACTGGGAGAATAATTMTGAACGGTCATTCAAATTGGAATTCGGGGATCTTTCTAGAGCTCCATCTTTCCGACATGAAGATCACTGACGTCATGATTTGACCTCGTTTTTTTTCTCTCCCCCAGAGTCCCCAGTTGTCTTAAAAGCACCACTAGCAGTGCATACTTCAAATGCAGCTCTTGCAACTTAACAAACACGTAATCAGATGGTTATCGTCTACAAAATTACAGCTGTCATCAGAGCACAGGAGGCTGATGGCATCTTAATTTGGGGAGGAAATAAGTGACATGTTTGATACCATTCGCTCTGTTCCAACCATTATTATTAACCATCCTCCTGTCCTGCATCAGAGGGTTGATTACCTAGCAAGCCAGCGAGSCAAGGTGAAATATAACAAATAGAGATAAAGCCAGGAGAATAATATGCGTGTTGATCATAGCTATAACCGTCAGTCTTTTGTGTTTTCATGGTCATCACTCACTAACTGTTAAAAAAAACTTAAGGTCCCAACGCATCACTCAGAAGAGACGTTTGATGCTAAAGAGAAAATGTCTCTATTCGTTAGTCGGACACTGTTGCAAAACATTTTTTCCACCGTAGCAAAATGTTTTGCTTCAAACGGAAAACACTTTGCAACAAACAAGAGTTTCTATTGGACACATTTAGTTCACGTTTTGTTCCATTTGCTTCCACTTGGTTCTGTTTGGTTTCTAGTAAATACACCCCTGTACTGAACTAATGCCTTCTGATCTTATTGTTTTCTTTAGTGTCAAGACATTGAGTTTGCCCAGATTGAGATGAAGGTCGTTGAAGGCCTTAAAGTTGGAAACGACTGCCTGAAGTCATTGCATGAGGTACTCTATGTGAGGGTATCAGAGAGCTATGTTTGACCTCTATGCAACTTCCCTATGACCTGATAAGTAGCATACTGTATATGTCTGTCTTTTCCATAAGCCAATTAGTAAGATAAATAGGTTGCTTACCTTCAGTGCATCTGCAATTCAAATAATATAGCATTCCGCATGGATATGCAGTGAATAAAACATTGGCTTTCCTGTACTTACTGTTTGTTATTTCATATCAGGCGATGTCCATCGAGGATGTGGAGAGAATTATGGATGAGACCCAAGAAGGCATTGAATACCAGAGGGTAYGGTCCCRACTGTTTCTTTTTACAGAAGCATTGATATCTTATTGAAATTACTATATTTTGTTCATATTTATTTGTACCTTTTTATCTCTGTACAGGAAATAGATGAGATGCTGGCAGGTTCCCTGACACAGGAGGATGAAGATGCTGTACTGGCTGAACTGGAGGCCATCACTCAGGTCAGTCTATTACTCAACAACACTGGATGGCCAGCAACTATTATCATTTAACTCTGTTGACCTGAGGCATGGCTGTAGACTCCTAACATATAATTGGTATATACAGTTTCTCCTATGGRGTCTAACCGTTGAACACAAGTAGGGATTTTATCACACAGTGACTGACTAGCCTCAAATCACCCATTGTGTTCAACGGTTAGAAGCCTTATCAGAGTCTACAGACATTTCTCAAGGCAAGGGACCGTGTCAATCTGGATAGTTTCACTTCTCTGGTTCCTTACCTGACTTCTCCCCGCCTAACAGCGATAGATGAGAGACGATCCCTTTTGAGTCTTGTTTTTTCTTTACTTCTGTCTGTTTTTAGGGAGAGCTTGGCCTACCCGAGGTACCTGACGAATCCCTGCCAGACGTCCCAGAGGCAGCTGATGAAGAACCAGAGCCAGGTCAAGGTAGGTCTCCTCAGATGTGGAGTCATACTGAATTACAAATATGTGTCTTATGTTGAGAGAATGAATTCAGATATAGGTTAAAGACTCCAGCAGTGGAAATAGACATTACATGAGCACTGTGTCATTCAGAGTCCGTCTGGTTTTCTTCATTTCAGAGAGGGAGAGGCCAAGGAAGAAGCAGGAAAGAGGGATGATGGCTGTCTAGGGGCCTGTCTGTTCGCCAGGTGACTCTGTGGGTCTTGGTACGCCGGCCACTATATCCCCCTCATAGGGGTCTCATGCCCCCCCCCCCCCCCCCCCCCCACACTCACACACACACACAAAACCACAACCACAGATTATCTTCACCATCTCTTCCAGTCCCTCACCTCCAAGACTGAACTTCCTGGTGCCCTGCTAAGCCTTGGCCTTGTGAGCCCCAATACTGCTTTATAATCCTCTTGTGGATTCAACCACCCCATCACTCCAACTATGGTCATGGACTTTTCACATCATTGCCTGCAGGTTCTCTCCTATTTTTTTGGTTCATGTTTAGGGCCTATTTAGACACATAATCAATAAATTAGTGGTTTGATTTACATAATAATGTGCCTATTGCCTAAGTCCCATGACGGGTATGTTTTTTAAAATCTTCTGTTAACGGACAAATTATGTAATTAACAGACAAATTAATGCATGTGTCTCTTTTCTTCTTTCTTTCTTTCTTTTCAACCTTTTGTGGCTCAGGCCTACTATCTGACCACAGAGCACATTCTCTTTGGGAGGAATAGACATGCAGACTGTCTTTCAAAATCATTACCGTTGGGATGGTTTTCAGAACCTTGCCTAGTCTTAGTTAAGAATGTCTTGATTGCTAACAAACTGTCAATAATGGATATGACTTTGGCTTTGGTTTCAACTTGTTGATTGGGGACCAAAATCCTTACAATAATACTGACCTATTTGCTAAAGCCTCCATTTCATGTAAATTCTATATTCTTCCTCGCTGTGCAACAGTTTAACTAATCTAATGCTCCAGTAGCGTTGGCTTGGGAATTAGCTCAGTGTCATTGGGGGAAAGGGCTAATTGTTTTGTCAGTGGGCTTACTAACTTAACTCTGTATCCCAGACTGACTTACTAACTTAACTCTGTATCCCAGACTGACTTACTAACTTAACTCTGTATCCCAGACTGACTTACTAACTTAACTCTGTATCCCAGACTGACACCAGACAACACTGATGTTATTGTCACATGCCTAGAAATGACTATGAATTAAGTCGAAAACAACCTGACAGAGCCTGATGTCCTAGCTATCTATCCAGTGAGTATTATGGTATCATATTGGGTAGGTTTCACTATCAAGTGTGATATTGGGTTGTTAGCTAAAATATTTTACTGGCCTATCATGATATGAGTATCTGTCTGGATCTGTAATATATTACTGGCATATCATATCAGATACTGGGTTATCAGTCTGATCTATAATATATTACTGGCATATCCTATCATGATACTGGGTTATCGTCTGGATCTGTAATATATTACTGGCATATCATATCATGATACTGGGTTATCAGTCTGGATCTGTATATAATACTGGATCATACATGATACTGGGTTATCAGTCGGATCTGTAATATATTACTGGCATATCATATCATGATACTGGTTATCTGTCTGGATCTGTAATATATTACTGCATATCATATCATGATACTGGTTATCTGTCTGCATCTGTAATATATTACTGGCATATCATATCATGAACTGGGTTATCAGTCGGATCTGTAATATATTACTGGCATATCTATCATGATACTGGGTTATCAGTCTGGATCTGTAATATATTACTGGCATATCATATCATATACTGGGTTATCTGTCTGCATCTGTAATATATTACTGGCATATCCTATCATGATATTGGGTTATCTGTCTAGAACTTTAATATATCATGATATTGAGTTCTAATATATTACTGTCATATCTCGTAGAGCATTAGCTATTTATCTGAAATGGAGGGCCTACATATAAAAGATAAGCACTTATGTATAGTGTAAAGTATTACTGTAAGTCTCTCTGAGACAGTGACACTCTTGACAATGACCGTGGAGACCATTTCCCAGTGGTATCATATTGACAGACCTGTGGCGTGTCTATACGAAATGTACCATGTTGTTATTCTGGAACAATACAGTGTATTTTTTGAAAGGTACTGTTTGACCAGCGTGTTGTTATTAACAACCACTAGATGGCAGCAAATAGCAGTTTATGATTTTTTCCTGTTGATAAGCAATACGTCTGCATACATTGGTTAGTGAATGTATTGCGTGGATTCGGATGCTGTTTCAAATTAAATGTTATTTGTGACATGCGCCCAAATACAACAGTGAAACGCTTACTTAAGTGTTAAAAAAATGTACTAAAAATAAATTGTAAATGTTTTGTGCAACTACATGGGACAGTAAAAAGAACTGCTTAGCTATAATGAGGGGAATCATATAAGACTATATGTTATTCATTTACATTTGAGTCATTTAGCAGACGCTCTAATCCAGAGCGATCTACAATTTAATGCATTCATCTTAAGTTATCTAGGTGAGACGACCACATATCACAATCGTAGTAGGTACTTTTTTACCACAAAATAAAGTAGTTAGAAAAGTTGGTGCAGGTAGGCTGCTTTTGCAAGTCATTTGAATTATTTCTTTCTTCGTGTGATGATTTATATGTATTGATAGAGCATCCTTGGATTATACAGAGGTCCTCTAAAATCATTCCATAGTGGCTCACAGAGTATTATAATACAGCAGCCTGTGACTAAAGATTCCAAGCAATGAGCAAGTGGTAGGCCTTATCTCCTTCATGGCCCTACAATGTTTTTTTTTTATCTGTGAAATGCTTGGAACAATTTGTATATTTCTGGGGAAAGTACTGAAAGGTCCAATGCAGATGTTTTTTTATCTCAATGCCAAATCATTTTGGGGGTAACTATGAAGTACCTTACTGTGATTGTTTTCAATTCAAATGGTAAATATGAAAAATAATAATAGCTTCTTAGCAAAGAGCAATTTCTCAAGCAATAATTTAGCTGGGACTGTCTGGAAGTGGTCTGACTGGGGAGGGGGGAACTGAAAGCTAGCTGTTATTGCCAGAGATGTTAGGAACTCTCTTATTGGTCTATTAACTCATTTACTGCATGGTGATTTCACCATGGAAGGCCAAAACTCCATCCCACCTTTTCCAACAGCTCTTACACTAAAAGGGCATAATCATAATTTCCACAGTATTATTCCAACCCTGTGGTGTGGAAATATATATATATATATAAGAACACAYGAAAATCTAGTTTTGACTGCACAGTGAACTCCGATGTTCCGTTGAATGAATCTGCTGCAATACAGTGTGTCGCTGATTGTCCCCTTCAAGCCAATGACAGCGTGGGAGACAGAGTGGGTGGGAAAAGGGAACATGAATGACAGTGCGAATCGCTGTGCTCTATGATTCATAAAAGATATCTGAACCTGAGGGACAATTACAGGCAGGGAAAATGGAGTGAGTGGGAGGCTGTTTTCAAGTGCTCCTGAAAAAAACAGCCTGGTCTCAGACTTGACGTAACATAGTAAAAGTAAATTCCCGGAAACTAAAATTAGTATGATATGTTACGTTTTGTATGCTTACATAAGACAGGTGGTTACTTATTGGTGGGCGTATAATGCAGACGTCTAGCAACCCAAACGTTGCAAGTTTGAATCTCATGACGGACAACTTTAGCATTTTAACTAATTAGCAAGTTTTATACTACTTTGCAACTACTTAGCATGTTAGTTAACCCTTCCCTAACCATAACCTTAACCGTTTTAGCTAACCCTTCCCCTAACCTTAACCCTTTTGGCTAACCCTTTAACATAACTCCTAAACTTAACCCTAACCTAGCTAACGATAGCACACTGGCCAGAATTCGTAACATATCATCCATTTCGCAAATTCACATTTTTAAATGTGTAACATATAATACAAATTGTAATTCGTAACATATCATACCAAATGGGTGATGGACATCCACAAATTAATACATACCATACCATACGAAACGTAACATATCATTATAAATGGAGTGTCTCGGATTTACATACAGAATAATACGGGGGYAAAAAGAAACCCGCACACTGCTCGTGATAGTTTCACTGCTTTTTATTAAGCTTTACGTATCGGCCTTCGTCAGAGCTTATTAAAGAGCAGTGATACTATCAAGAGCAGTGTGCAGTTTTTTTTCTTAATTTTATTAAACTGTTACCATGCACCTGCAAAAAAAGATAGCTCAGATGTGCAAGTGCCTTTTGAATTTTGAACATACAGAATAATACGAAATGCTCTGAGACTAGGTTGGAGAAAGAGCCAGCTCTGCAAAGGAAGGCACGGTAATGATGACCTGGGGGATGTGGGTGGGAGGGTGTGTGTCTGTCCCCTCATTGCCAACCTACCTCGCAACACTCCTGAGGCCTAGTTGGCAGAAGTAGCAGAAGGACACACACACACCGGTTGCTGGTCCAGGTGACTACAGAGTGTTCCTGGCTGTGCTGCTAAATAATGGGTCTCCCCTCTCTGTCTCTGTTCAAGCCTCCTCATTGGCCTAACCAGAGCTGAGGGGAATACTTAATTGCTTGCTCTAATGCCTTTCCCTGTGACGCAGAACAGCAGTGCTAAAACCAGAATGTATCACGCCCCCTGGCCTATATTAGTGCCTTATTGCTTTGATATTTAGTATTAGTGTATTATTGCTTTAATTTTTACTATTAGTGTATCATTGCTTTAATGACTAGCCTCAACCACCCCGGCAGTGTTCAAGTGGCTGTTGTTACCTTCAGTTCCTGCTACGCTACATGTCGCTAGGGAAAGATATTGATTGATTCCTCCTACATAGTCCTCATTTATTTATCCTCACCGGCTGTCTCAATTGAATTAGGAAGCAGTCTCATTGTTGAATTGTTTAATTATGGAAACCACCTGTGTGAGGGCCAACTAGATTGTTCATCACACAAGCAAATCAATGGCAATGTTGAGAAATGCCCTTTAACGATACTTAATTCAGGTTTTCAGATWGATTTTTACTGTTGGGTTATGAAGTTGAATTATGAGCTCATCTTAATGAAGGAGGMTTGTCAAAAGAGCAAGTTAAACCCAGTTAACTCTGTAGAGTGGTCAGGCAGGGGGTTAAGTGACCTTTGTCTCTCAACACTATAAGGTACTGTATTTTTTTCCTCCTGCGTTATTATAATGCTAATACGTTTCTGGAAAATTGGAGACAGCAGCAGCATAGTTATTGTCCATATCCAATAAAGAATAAAGCCTAGACATTTTAGAGACTTCCCAACAGGCTCTTGTAGTGCAGATCGTGACTTGCTGAATGAATTGTGGAGGATTCCCCTGTTCCTACATCACATATTGTAGCATACTGTACGAGCAAGGTGACGCCGTCCTACACCGAGACACACTACTACATTCCAGCCACTAAGCCTGTGCATACATGGATAGCAATGCACAACTGTAACAGGTAGCTAGCTATTCAATTGTAATGTTTTGTACAATGTTCGATAAATACACTCGGTTCTACGTCATTATTTATACCATACGTTATCTGTTTACGTTATTTGTTTTGCTTAAAATGTGTTCGCTTCAAAATGTGTTCATTTACTTAGATCACAATCTGTTGAAATCGTATTGTTGGGTATAGAGATGTGTGCATAGCTGTACTGTAGTCATTCAGGCATGCGGGTATTATGAATGATTTTTACGCAGAGGCAGAGCAGAGGCAGTGGTGTGGGCAGTGTTAGAGAGAGGAGGCGGATCCCTTTAAAATGGCAAGCAGCTATGAGCAGGCTGCCTGCGTTCTCTGTCAGCGGGTGGTATAGCCTCCAGACTGCGTGGGCTAGTGTGGGCGCAGTTGAAAAGTTTCTTATAAAAGCGGTGATTCCGGAGTCTCGTATTACGCGCGTCCCCTCCCTCTGTAATAATTGTTTCTTACTACGATTCCTTCCACCTACTCTGTTTCTCCTTCGTAGTATTTCTTCGAAAAGCTTCCGTCACTAAAGGAAATCTGGTCTATGGTTTTGGCTGAAGAAGGTTCCACGATGTCTCGGACTGACGAAGTACACCGTATAACGGAGAATGTCTATAAGGTAAGAAGCAGACAGCGGTCCATTCACTCCAGCTTCAATAATGAATACATTGATTATTGTTTTGATTAAGTCGCTTGATGAGTGGAGCCTCATCAGCTGATGAGATCTGATAACGTGGTATCTGTTGGATTCGTTTCGAACTTTGTTTTACGGAGAGGTCAAGATAAGTCTACTCTCTATTAAAATAGAACAAATACAATATCCTATTTAATGAACATTGATAACGACTTTGGCTTCTATGGTGTACCTGGGGAATTTACAATCACACCCCATCTATAGGTCTCATCACTGCTCTAAAAGTAGAGATTTGTTTCTCTGCAGTGAGGGACACTGCGTGCAGTAACGGCAGACAGCCATAGGCTCATAGGGGACAAAAAAAATTATACACAATTCCCCAGTCCAAGTTTAATTTGAATTAGGGGATGTGTATCAAAGTGACAGTTTGCATCGAGGTAGACCGGGACAGTTCAATTTGCATGTCATGACATATTGGCTTAAGGAGTTCTGTCAGACCACGGAAGGATTTTTCGCTGTAACCAGTTGAACTAAATGGTTTTAGAAGTAGACTACACAAATAGAATAAGGCTCAGAATAGCGGTTTCATTTTATTTTTTTACATTTAAATCATTTTTGCAATTAGGGTTAAATTGACAGATTGTTCACGTAATTGGCTCGTAATTCCAACCAGCGACCTTTTGGCTACTGGCCCAACGCTTTTCACCAATAGGCTACCTGCCACCCTCTGTTATCTTAGCAAGGTGGCTTGTTAGCATTGCTTTACTTGGGCAGAAGTTCACCTGAGCTGAGCACCTAACCTCATATTTTCTACTGTTTGCGTTCCTGCATCTCTTACAGAATATTAACTCAAAAGTATTGAGGAGTTCCTGCACCTAAATATAAATGGTACCGCCACACAAAATGAGTGTCAACACCTATTTTAGTCCAAGTCAAGCACCGCTTGTTAGAGATTCTGAACTATGGCGATATTGGACCGATTAAAAAATAATACTTTTCTACCTCTTTCCGTCGCTCTTTCACCAAGCTAGAGGAGTTGATTGAGGGAATAAGGGACCTTCCCAAACTTGTTGAAACTGCCCGGTAGTCTAAAGCATTTCGACAGGTCCTTCCCTCCTGCTATTTCCACAACAAAGCCCTGCTTTAGCAGAGCCAAGGGCGGAGGTGCTACTCTTCAGTTTCACTGCACTGTGATATGTTGYTTGTGTCCCAAATGGCACCATATTCCCTTTTTTTATAGTGCACTACTTTGGAATAGGGCTCTGGTAGAAAGTAGTGCACTATAGAGGTTATAGGATTCCATTTGGGACTGACTGGTTGTGCCATCCAAACAGGCTAGATTTCAGGAAGGGAAGAGAAATGTGCAGAGGTACAAGAGTTTGAATAACCTGTGAAAGCTGGTCCATATGGTAACCAGAGCCTAGTGACTGCTATGATCTGAGTGGTCTATACTTGACCCTATCATGGCCAGCCACTATCACAGACCGCCCTGAGCTGTACACTCATACTTATTCTCCCTCTGAGCTTAATTTCTAACACCTAGACCCAACCCTCCACATACCCCTATAGGTCGACTTTCAAGGTTCAGTGGTGGTAGAGCAGCCTGATGCTGAGACCTGTGGAAGATGTTGGGGGTCCTTAATGACCAGTGGAAGATGTTGGGGGTCCTTAATGACCCGTGGAAGGTGTTGGGGGTCCTCAATGACCCGTGGAAGGTGTTGGGGGTCCTCAATGACCCGTGGAAGGTGTTGGGGGTCCTCATGACCCGTGGGAGTGTTGGGGGTCCTCAATGACCCGTGGGAGGTGTTGGGGGTCCTCAATGACCCGTGGGAGGTGTTGGGGGTCCTCAATGACCCGTGGGAGGTGTAGGGGGTCCTCAATGACATGTGGGAGGTGTTGGGGTTCACTCACTTGGTGGGAATTGTAGGGTTCATTTAGTGAGGACGCTACTTTTGATGTAGAATGACAGGGACAGTCAGTCAGTGTGGAGATATTTTCCTGACCGGCAGGTTGACTCATTACAGAGCCCAGCAGAGGGAGAGGAGAGTGGGAGTGCTGGAGCGATGCAGAGGGGGAGAGATGGAGAGTAGCAGCCGACCTGGTAATCTGACCCACGGCTGGGGGCCTATTGATGGGGCTACTGATGCTGACTGGCGGGGGCTCTGTGTGTGTGTGTGCATGCGGCTCTTAGACATGTAGAGTGGTGTTTGCCTCAGTGAGTCTCTGAGTACGTTCACATGCACACAAATGATTCTATATTAAACTGACTATGGCAGTATGGAAATAGTCATGTCAACTCCTTACTCTTACGTGGGGTGAAGGTCAAAATCAAAGTAAGCATATGTCAATTAAAACAACTGGTTTTCTGAGCAATATTTTCAAAGACCTGACCAGATGAGGCCGTGAGGTGCCAGCTTCCATCTGATACCATACAACCATAGATACTTGTATGTTACTGAGGAGGACAGCTAGATGCCATCAGATGGTACAGTATTAACAAAATTATTTATTTCATCAAGGCAAGGTGTGAACATCACTCTGTTTGTGAGCTGAGGGGGATGATGTTTAAGAGGTAGACATGGGAGTTGATTGTCTCTGTTATTCCCTGAGAAAGGGGTGTGGTGCGGTGCAGTCTCTCTGAAGACATTGCTATTGCCTGGCAGCTGCTTGCTGACTGCGTAATCTCCAAGCTCGCTCACATTCCAAGAATACAAGACACCGTCTGCAACATTGTGCTGTGACTCGCACGTGAGAGTGTGTGTGTACCTCTGCCTATATACTTGGCTTGGCCATGAAAGGAGGACATCCCCCACCTCCAGACAATCTGCTGTGACCAACCATCACAACCTCTGCTGTCCTACACACACACACACCAACATTTTCTTGGTATGTCAAAGCTTAATCATCCTGGCTCGTTTGCTCAATTGGTAGTCCACGAGAGAGTTTATCCATTAAATTTGATTTTTCCATTAGCCGCAGATGATCTGTTAAATGCATTTTGGCCTTGTGTTGAGATAATTGCTATCATTTCAATAGTGCTATTAGCCCGCTCCATCTCAGTGAGGTATGCTGAAATACATCACCAAATATGATGAAAGCAAAGATCTGAATATGAAAGAGTCACAATCAATCACGGGTATATATTATGCATATCATTTTTTTTTTACAGTGCATTCGGTAAGTATACAGCCGTATTCTAAAATGGATTCATCTACACACAACACCCCATAATGACAAAGCCAAAACAGGTTTTTAGAAATGTTTGCAAAAAAATAATAATACCTAATTTACACAAGTATTCAGACCCTTTGCTTTGAGACTCAATTGAGCTCAGGTGCATCCTGTTTCCATTGATCACCCTTGAGATGTTTCTACAACTTCATTGGAGTCCACCTGTGGTAAATTCAATTGATTGGACATGATTTGGAATTGCACACACCTGCCTGTATAAGGTTCCAAAACCAAGCCATGAGGTGGAAGGAATTGTCCGTAGAGCTCCGAGACATGATTGTTTCGAGGCACAGATCTGGGGAAGGGTACCAAAACATTTCTGCAGCATTGAAGGTCCCCAAGAACACAGTTGCCTCCATCATTCTTAAATGGAAGTAGTTTGGAACCACCAAGACTCTTCGTAGAGCTGGCCGCCTGGCCAAACTGAGCAATCGGGGGAGAAGGGCCTTGGTCAGGGAGGTGACCAAGAACCTGATGGTCACCCTGACAGCGGTCTAGAGTTCCTCTGTGGAGATGGTTGTTCTTCTGGAAGGTTCTCCCATCTCTGCATCACCACCAATCAGGCATTTATGGTAGAGTGGCCAGACGGAAGCCACTCCTCAGTAAAAGGCAAATGACAGCCCGCTTGGAGTTTGCCAAAAGGACTCTCAGACCATGAGAAACTCTTTAGCCTGAATGTCAAGCGTCACGTCTGGAGGAAACCTGGCACCATCCCTACGGTGAAGCATTGTGGTGGCGGCATCATGCTGTGAGGATGTTTTTCAGCGGCAGGGACTAGGAAACTAGTCCTGCTTGAGGGAAAGATGAACGGAGCAAAGTACAGAGAGATCCTTGACGAAAACCTGCTCCAGAGCGCTCAGGACCTCCGAATGGGGCGACGGTTTACCTTCCAACAGGATGACGACCCTAAGCACACAGCCAAGACAAGGCAGGAGTGGCTTCAGTACAAGCCCCTGAATGTCCTTGAGTGGCCCAACCAGAGCCCGGATTTGAACCCGTTTGAACATTTCTGGAGAGACCTGAACATGGGGTATTGTGTTTAAATTGATGAGGGGGGGGAAACGATTTCATCCATTTTAAAGTAAGGCTGTAACATAACAAAATGTGGGGGGGGAAATCAAGGGGTCTGAATACTTTCAGAATGCACTGTACATTATACAAATATACTGATTTATTCTATTGGAGTAAGAAACAGTCTCGGGTTGTGTCGCGCATGGAACCCTATTCATTACATAGTGGGGTGCAGGTAGCCTAGTGGTTAGAGCGTTCGGCCAGTAACCGAAAGGTTGCTGGATCAAATCCCAGAGCTGACAAGGTAAAAAGCTGTCGTTCTGCCCCTGAACACGCTAGTTAACCCGCTGTTCCCCGGTAGGCCGTCATTGTAAATAAGAATTTGTTCTTAACTGACTTGCCTAGTTAAATTTGTATAAAAAAATTGTGCACACATTTTGTTGCCTGTCTACCCATCCACATGGCTCCGGCCAAACACCATGCCCATGAATGTTTCTTCTCCACGATGAGTCTGGATTTTCCTCCCTCCCCAATGTCTTCTGGAATACGAACACATTTTGATCGTTCTGATTGGTCCCAGAAACCGATGGGTTGGGCCACCGCCGGCCTACATGACAGTATCAACTTTCATACTCCGATTGGTCAGATTTGTTAGAGACGATCCTATTGCTGATTTGTTTTGTACAACGCCCATCATTTTAAATCCACAAACGACCTTTAGGATTGCAGATTCAGATTGACTGTACAGTATACAGAGATCGATTTAGCAGCAAAATGTAACTCTGGATGAGTCATCAGCCTACTTCTGTCCAAAGCCCCATGGGAATTGGTCAAAAGTAGTGCACTATATAGGGAATAGGGCATCATTTGGGATGCAGTTTTAGTCTCTGTGACATCACAGTAGTATTACTAGTGGCTATAGGCAATGTGTAAACTGCATCCTGAGGCTGTTTTACACCTGCCAGAACAAAGTGTGTGTGTGTGGTTGGTTGGTTAAGTCTGTTTTCTTTGCACAGCCCACCATGCGAGTAGTGTTGGGTGTTGTCGGGTACAGATGTCGGATCTTCATTTTACCCTTTTCGTCCTGCAGCAGGAGGATTTGAATTCATGTTTAGAATCGCTACCAGGAGACAGCTGGAAGCAATGTTTGTAGGCWGCACAATCATTTAAAACTGTAGATCCACTGGGCATATGATTAGGTATGTCCAAACTTTTGACTGGTACTGTATGTTTTAAGGCAAGCAATATGCCCAATGACTGATTGGTTGTCTCAGTGCCTGTGTGGTCCAGCGGTTACAGCCGCTGACCCCGGCACACACATGCCAGAGTTGGCATGGGTTAGAATCAGGCCCACTCACTGCCCTTTGAATGTTTTAGTTACTCTATGGGCTATACTTGTCCTCTAATGGTTGTACTTCCTTATCAGATCACTTTAGTTACATAGATTTATAATATTATATCGTCACTATCAGATGACAACCTTGTCACTCCCCCCAATTTAAAAAAAATATATTAATCGAAACTATTGCAGATAACATCTACATTTATTACAAGTATTTAAGTAGTTTTATACCCGGATACTTTTTTAGTCCTACTTGAGTAGTTTCTTAAGAAGCCTACTTTTACCGGAGTAAATTACAATCTAAGTAGCAGTACTTTTACCTAAGTACAGATTTTTAGTATTCTACACATCTCTGTAAATGATACGTAGCTTAACTATAAAACGTTGGCAAGCATTCACACTGGAGGAAAGTTTATCAGTACGCCTGCATCTGTCAACACAGGATGGTAATGCTTAGGGACAATTGTACATGCACGGCGAAATGACTACTCTGACTGCGCACTATGGGAGCGCTCGGTTTGTTGTTTTGAAAGTCTCTGGAAAAAAAGTGTTCTATTGAAAATGTATGGTAACTAGCTAGCTAACTTTTTTGAGTTTGGATCCTGCGACGTGGTTGGCATCAGTTGCTGGGACCGCTGCAATCTATCCAGGGATCCTGCCGACCAAAGGTCTGAGGAGCAGCTTGGCGTAGCAGCTAACCTAGCTGCTAGCTGCCTATCAAGCTACCAGAATTTTTTTGAGGACTTGAACGCAACCCGCAATGTGTTTAGCCCTTGTGGCTGGGACCATGGATTGTCCCGGGCTTGTGGCTGTCTTGATTCCTGCTCATCCAACTTCCCTGCGACCTGCCCAGTCTTGTACTGTAAGGAGTAACAGCGTAGCCTACATTGCTACCATGGCGAAGACCAAAGCCGGTGGGAGTACCATTGAGGACAGTGGTTTCTCGCTATTACAGGTGAAGGATGTTTTAAAAGAACAAAAATAGTTCAAAAGCAGTTGTTACAATAAAATAGCTTCAACTAATAAAATAATGGACGACCTGACCAGCGAGGTCCAAGACCTGAAGAGCAGTTTGCAGTTCTCCCAGGGTGAGCTCAATGAGTTCAAACAGGGGAACTGCAAGATGACAGCAATCAGTTCTGTATGTGAAGCCATGATAATTGAATTTCTCTATCATTGTTATATCAAGGCAGAACAATCAAGGCAGAACAACATTGTTGTGGAGGGAATTGCAGAATCTCCACATGAGGCCTGGATGGAGTCTGAGGATAAGGTGAGGGAAATGATCTCTGAGAAACTGAAGAAGGACCGCAGGAAGATTTGAGGTGGAGCACGGCCACTGGACTGAAAACTCACCACCGGCCCAGGTGACAGGCCCATGACAAAAGTTGTCAAGTTCCTGAGGTTCTAGCTGTTCTGGAAAGAGACCACAACTTGAGAGGAACGTACATCTTCCTCAACGAGGACTATCCTGTGCACCAGTAGAGAAAATAAATTCTCACAGCTGTGAAAGCTGCCAGAGCGAGTGGGACATTGCTTACATCCACTATGACAGGCTCATTGTCCACCCTCCCTCTCAAAAGCCTGGAAGGGATGAGGGAGCCAAGCCTATGCGTTTCGTACCTTCAACCCCAGCACCACACACACACACACACACTTACACACCCCAACTGATTTAACGGACTGGTAAATGTTTTTTGTCTCTTGCTTTGTTTGCTCTTTTCCATATTATGTCTATCTCTGATAAGCTACTCAGGAAAGGGCTGAAAATTGACCATATTAACATATGTAGCCTTAGTAATAAGGTTCATGAAATCAATAACTTGCTAACATCAGATAACATTCATATATTAACCATGTCTGAGACTGACTTAGATAATTCCTTTGATACATCAGTTGCAATACAAAGATAGAAGAGAGAGAAATGCCCATGGGGAGGTGTTACACTGCTCAAAAAAATAAAGGGAACACTTAAACAACAAAATGTAACTCCAAGTCAATCACACTTCTGTGAAATTAAACTGTCCACTTAGGAAGTAACACTGATTGACAATAAATTTCACATGCTGTTGTGCAAATGGAATAGACAACAGATGGAAATTATAGGCAATTAGCAAGACACCCCCAAAAAAGGAGTGGTTCTGCAGGTGGTGACCACAGACCACTTCTCAGTTCCTATGCTTCCTGGCTGATGTTTTGGTCACTTTTGAATGCTGGCGGTGCTTTCACTCTAGTGGTAGCATGAGACGGAGTCTACAACCCACCACAAGTGGCTCAGGTAGTGCAGTTCATCCAGGATGGCACATCAATGCGAGCTGTGGCAAGAAGGTTTGCTGTGTCTGTCAGCGTAGTGTCCATGGAGGCGCTACCAGGAGACAGGCCAGTACATCAGGAGACGTGGAGGAGGCCGTAGGAGGGCAACAAACCCAGCAGCAGGACCGCTACCTCCGCCTTTGTGCAAGGAGGATCACTGCCAGAGCCCTGCAAAATGACCTCCAGCGGCCACAAATGTGCATGTGTCTGCTCAAACGGTCAGAAACAGACTCAATGAGGGTGGTATGAGGGCCCAATGTCCAGGTGGGGTTTGTGCTTACAACCCAACACCGTACAGGAAGTTTGGCATATGCCAGAGAACACCAAGATTGGCAAATTTGCCACTGGCGCCTGTGCTCTTCACAGATGAAAGCAGGTTCACACTGAGCACCATGTGACAGTCTGGAGACGCCGTGGAGAACGTTCTGCTGCCTGCAACATCCTCCAGCATGACCGGTTTGGCGGTGGGTCAGTCATGGTGTGGGGTGGCATTTCTTTGGGGGGCCGCACAGCCCTACATGGGTCGACAGAGGTAGCCTGACTGCCATTAGGTACCGGATGAGATCTTCAGACCCCTTGTGAGACCATATGCTGGTGCGGGTTGGCCCTGGGTTCCTCCTAATGCAAGACAATGCTAGACCTCATGTGGCTGGAGTGTGTCAGCAGTTCCTGCAAGAGGAAGCCATTGATGCTATGACTGGCCCGCCCGTTCCCAGACCTGAATCCAATTGAGCACATCTGGGACATGTCTCACTCCATCCACCAACGCCACGTTGCACCACAGACTGTCCAGGAGTTGGCGGATGCTTTAGTCCAGGTCTGGGAGAGATCCCTCAGGAGACCATCCGCCACCTCATCAGGAGCATGCCCAGGTATTGTAGGGAGGTCATACAGGCACGTGGAGGCCACACACACTACTGAGCCTCATTTTGACTTGTTTTAAGGACATTACATCAAAGTTGGATCAGCCTGTAGTGTGGTTTTCCACTTTAATTTTGAGTGTGACTCCAAATCCAGACCTCCATGGGTTGATACATTTGATTTCCAATGATAATTTTTGTGTGATTTTGTTGTCAGCACATTCAACTATGTAAAGAAAAAAGTATTTAATAAGAATATTTCATTCATTCAGATCTAGGATGTGTTATTTTAGTGTTCCCTTTATTTTTTTGAGCAGTGTATTTAGAGCCATATCCATGTAATGCTTACAGAAGACTGTATGTCAAGTGTTATTGAAGTGTTCTGGTTGCAGGTTCACCTGCCTCACCTAAAGCCTTTTCTTTTGCGGTGTTGCTATAGGCCACCAAGTCCTAACAGTCAGTTTCTAAATAATATGTGTGAAATGCTTGACCGTATATGTGATGTAAACCGAGAGGTATACTTTCTTGGGGATCTGAATATTGACTGGTTTTCATAAAGCTGTCTGCTTAAGAAGCTTCTCACTGTAATCTGGTTCAGGTTATTAATCAAAATTCTATCAAATATTCTGGACCCTCAGTGTCCCATGCTAGTGATCTCCAGACACAGCTGCAGGCTATTTGCGCAAAGTAGGTCTACCTGATTACTTCTTATGACGTTTCCACTGAATCAGAGCATGACATTTCTTTTCCCTTTCATGAGGAGTGGTTATCGAAAAACAGAGGTGGAAAGATMTTTCAAATAGACTACATTGAGGAACTATTGTCACTCTTAATAGATGTAAAAATATACATTTTGTTTTACTTGCTGTTTTGAAGTGAAAAAATTACTTTGAGATGCTCCCACAGCTCATTAGTGGTGGTGCGTTAAGACAATCAGAAATACTATCATAATCCCAAATGGGCACATTTTATAAGCCTACAGTACATTAGCCTAGGCCTACTATGTGTAGTCAGGTGCGCGTCCTTACTCAACATTGACAGGAACGCTCCAAACAAAACACAATTAATACATTGACAACTTGTAAATGGAATTAAATAAACCAAAACTTGTTTATCATAAGTGTAGCCTAGGTTGTGCTGTTGAAGAAGTTGAGGAGACTAAGTTACTTGGTGTTACCTTCGATTTGTAAACTGTCATAGTCAAAACATACAGTACCAGTCAAAAGTTTGGACACACTTACTCATTTGAGATTTTTCTTTATTTCTACTATTTTATTCGTTGTGGAATAATAGTGAAGACATCTATACTATGAAATAGCACACATGGAGTCATGTAGTAACCAAAAAAGGCTTAAACAAATCAAAATATATTTGAGATTCTTCAAAGTAGCCACCCTTTGCCTTTGACAGCTTGGGCACTCTTTGCATTCTCTCAACCAGCCTCATGAGGTCGTCACCTGGAATGCATTTCAATTAACAAGTGTGCCTTGTTAAATTAATTTGGAATTTCTTTCCTTAATGCGTTTGAGACAATCAGTTGTGTTACAAGGTAGGGGTGGTATACAGAAGATGGCCCTATTTGGTAAAATATATATTGTTCGTATTATGGCAAGAACAGCTGAAATAAGCAAAGAGATGGCTCTGATGAAGACCACCACAGGAAAGGAAGACCCAGAGTTACCTCTGCTGCAGAGGATACATTCATTAGAGTTACCAGCCTCAGAAATTGTAGCCCAAATAAATGCTTTACAGAGTTCAAGTAACAGACACATCTCAACATCAACTGCGTGAATCAGGCCTTCATGGTCGACTTGCTGCAAAGAAACCACTACTAAAGGACACCAACAATAAGAAGACTTTCTTGGGACAAGAAACACAAGCAATGGACATTGGACCGGTGGAAATCTGTCTTTTGGTCTGAGTCCAAATTTGAGATTTTTGGTTCCAACCTCCATGTCCGTGTGAGACGCAGAGTAGGTGAACGGATGATCTCTGCATGTGTGGTTCCCACCGTGAAGCAATTTGGAACTCGTTAGTGAGTGTTGCAACTGAGGACAGACGATTTTTACACGCTTCAGCACTCGGCAGTCTGTTCTGTGAGCTTGTGTGGCCTACCACTTCGCAGCTGAGCCGTTGTTGCTCCTAAACGTTTCCACTTCACATTAACAGCACTTACAGTATACCGGGGCAGCTCTAGCAGTGAAGAATTTTTACGAACTGACTTGTTTTAAAGGTGGCATCCTATGACGGTACCACGTTGAAAGTCGCTGAGCTCTTCAGTAAGACCATTCTACTGCCAATGTTTGTATGGCTATTGCATGGCTCTGTGCTTGAGTTTTTTTTTATTATTTTTATTTTTTATTTTTTTATATATACACCTGTCATTAACAGATGTGGCTGAAATGATTGAATCCACTAATTTGAAGGGGTGTCCACATACTCTTGTACATAGTGTGTGCATATACTGAACAAAAATATATAAATGCAAATATGTCAGCTATTTACTGAGCTACAGTCAATTTAAATCAATTAATTTTCCCAAATCTATGGATTTCACGTGACTGGACAGGGGTGCAGCCATGGGCCCAGCCAGTCAGAATTAGTTTTTCTCCACAAAATGACTTTTTTTTTTACAGACAGAAATACTCCTCAGCTCCATCTGTTCTCCAGGTGTTTGGTTTCAGACGATCCCGCAGGTGAAGAAGCCAGATGTGGAGGTCCTGAGCTGGCGTGGTTATATGTGGACTGAGGTTGTGTGGCCAGTTGGCCGTACTGCCAAAATCTCTAAAATGACAATGTAGGCGGCTTATGGTAGAGAATTGAACATTAAATTCTCTGGCAACAGCTCTGGTGTACATTCCTGCAGTCAGCATGTCAGTTGCACGCTCCCTCAACTTGAGACAACTGTGGCATTGTTTTGTGTGACACAACTGCACATTTTAGTTGCCTTTTAGTGTCACCAGCACAAGGTGCACCTGTGTAATGAGCATGCGGTTTTAATCAGCTTCTTGATATGCCCCACCTGTCAGGTAGATGGATTATCTTGGCAAAGGAGAAATGCTCACTAACAGGGATGTAAACAAATGTGTGCACAAAATGTGCGCGGAAATAAGCTTTTTGATCGTGTGGAACATTTTCTGGGATCTTTCATTTTAGCTCATGAAACATGGAACGAAAACGTTTTAGAGGTTGTTTTTCTATTCAATAGAACTGTGTGTGGCTATGATAACTCTCCTCAGTCTTTGTTGACCGTACATTCCACTGTAAATATTGTTTGGTATAAGCAAGGACGAGTTTTACATCTTAAAGACACACAAGGCTTCACTGCACGCTACAGCACTTGTTGACAACAACTCTGGTAGAGATTTTGTTTTCAGAGAAGGATACTGTCATAAATCAGCGGGGTGATGTATACAGACACTAGGCTACATGCTGGTCTCTCGGTCTCCCCCCTCTCCCAGTTTACTGAGATATTCACACTTCAACCAAGCGGTTTAAATAGCTATTTTCTGTTGACATGTAATACAGTCCTCCAAAAACATATACATTACTCACTACCCGTCATTGATGTCTGCAAATATATATATATATATACTTCTGAAAAACAATAAGGACGTAGCTTCCATTGTGAAATATTGTTCCATATTCTTTGGCGTGTTCACTGTAAAACCTTGTTGGTTAAATTGAATTCTAGGGTGCTCAAATGTGTGGAGATCCATTGTGGTTTTTAGACATTGTAGGCAGGTGTGAGTTATTACCTATATGTTACAATGCAGAAGCACAAGGCAATTATAAACCACTACTCTAAATGATCGATGGTCTGTTAACATGCTCCTGTCTGTGTGTCTCAGCCAGGACAGCAGGACAGCTGGTGTCCCAGTTCTTTACGGGTGACATACAGGACAGCTGGTGTCCCAGTTCTTTACGGGTGACACACAGGACAGCTGAGGTCCCCAGTCCTTCACGGGTGACATACAGGACAGCTGTCGTCCCAGTCCTTCACGGGTGACATACAGGACAGCTGTCGTCCCAGTCCTTCACGGGTGACATACAGGACAGCTGTCGTCCCAGTCCTCTACGGGTGACACACAGGACAGTTGTCGTCCCAGATCCTCATATGGGTTGACACCACAGGACAGTTGTCATCCCAGTCCTCTACGGGTGACACACAGGACAGCTGTCGTCCCAGTCCTCTACGGGTGACATACAGGACAGTTGTCATCCCAGTCCTCTACGGGTGACATACAGGACAGTTGTCATCCCAGTCCTCTACGGGTGACATACAGGACAGTTGTCGTCCCAGTCCTTCACGGGTGACACACAGGACAGCTGTCGTCCCAGTCCTCTACGGGTGAGAGACAGGACAGTCGGGATAGGGATGAAAGGAGGATAGAATGCCTGCTCCCTCTCTCTCTCGTCAATCTCTTCAGATTAATGTCCTGTCCCGTGAAAGTAACACAGTTCAATCAGATTTAACCCAGACATAATTACTTAAACACAAACTCTCTACAGTCCGCGCCCTAGGATGACATGATATCATATTTCTACCACAGCAGCAATCAGTACATCAGCCTGTGCTATGTGTCCCAAGTGGCACCCTATTCCCTATGTAGTGCACTACTTTAGACCTATTGGGCCCTGGTCAAAAGTAGTGAACTATATAGGGAACAGGCTTCCATTTGGGACATAAACAGTGACTCAGCAGCAGAGGTGCCACAGCGGACATATTAATTATTCTTAGGTCATTCTGGGTGAATTCTCTGATCCAATGTGGATGGAAGACAACAGTATTTAACAGACCACCCACCAGAGTGCACCAGTTAGGTTAGGATTGGCTCCATGCAGTGGGATCGTTTCAAATGGAGGTCGACCGATTTTATGATTTTTCAACGCCGATACTGATTTATTGGAGGACCAAAAAAAGCAGATACCGATTAATCTGCTGATTTTATATATAAAAAAAAAAAATATATATATATATATATATATTTGTAATAACAATTAAAACAATACTGAATGAACACTTATAACTTAATATAATACATCAATAAAATAAATTTAGTCTCAAATAAATAATGAAACATGTTCAATTTGGTTTAAATAATGAAAAACAAAGTGTTGGAGAATAAAGTGCAATATGTGCCATGTAAAAAAGCTAATGTTTAAGTTCCTTGCTCAGAACATATGAAAGCTGGTGGTTCCTTTTAACATGAGTCTTCAATATTCCCAGGTAGGAAGTTTTAGGTTGTAGTTATTATAGGACTATTTCTCTCTATACCATTTGTATTTCATATACCTTTGACTATTGGATGTTCTAATAGGTACTTTAGTATTGCCAGCCTAATCTCGGGAGTTGATAGGCTTGAAGTCATAAACAGTGCAATGCTTGAAGCATTGCGAAGAGCTGCTGGCAAAGGTAGGAAAGTGCTGTTTGAATGAATGCTTACGAGCCTGCTGCTGCCTACCACCGCTCAGACTTCTCTATAAAATCAGAGACTTAATTATAATATAATAACGCACAGAAATACGAGCCTTAGGTTATTAATATGGTCAAATCAGGAAAATATATAATTTTGAAAACGAAACATATATTCTTTCAGTGAAACACGGAACAACCGTTCCATATTTTATCTAACGGGTGGCATCTCTAAGTCTAAATATTCCTTTTACATTGCACAACCTTCAATGTTATGTCATAATTATGTACATTTCTGGCAAATTAATTACCGTCTTTGTTAGAAATAAATGGACTTCACACAGTTCGCAATGAGACAGGCAGCCCAAACTGCTGCATATTCCCTGACTCTGTTGCACAGAACGCAGGAGAAGTGACACAATTTCCCTAGTTAAAATTAAATTCTTGTTAGCAGGCACTATTAACTAAAAATGAAGGTTTAAAAATATATATTTGTGTATTGATTTTAAGAAAGGCATTGATGTTTATGGTTAGGTACACATTGGTGCAACGACAGTGCTTTTTTTCGTGAATGCGCTTGTTAAATCACCCGTTTGGTGAAGTAGGCTGTGATTCAATGATAAATTAACAGGCACCGCATC